>NW_027454078.1:0-105139 GCF_040206685.1 Ascaphus truei
GTCATCCAAAACCACATCATTATTGAATGATTGAAAATGATGCCTCCGTTTTATGTCAAGATTGTCTTGACACTTAGACCCCCAAGATTTCAATAGCGCCTCACTTAAAAGATGACATTATTTTTGATTCAAATGAACTTTTATGGTGCAGAAGCCGCATGGTGCCTGTGCCTACAGTGTATGTATTTGTCAGTGTGTCTCTATCTGCATTTCTGTCTCTTGCTGGCCGCCAGCCTGTGTGATGATGTCAGCCTGTCTGTGATGTAAGAGAGACATTGTGATATCATCACATACTGTAGGCAGGATGGCAGGTGTAAAGCTTCTAAAAGAGAGAGGGAGGGAGAGAGGTAGAGGAGAGAGAGGGAGAAAGAGGGAGAGAGAGAGCAAGCAGCTCCTCCCTCCCATGCAAATGACTGGAGGCAGAGGAGTAGAGGGACAGAAGCCTGTGCTGCTTGTAATGGTACAGGATTTGGGGTGCTGTTTCATGCTCTATCTCCCTCCCTCCCACTGTCTCAGGTGCAGAAAGTTTTCAAGGGAGAGAGGAAAGGAAGAGGAAAATGGAAGCTGAGGAGAGCTGGTCCTGTCCCTCTTGTTGGTAAAGAGGGGGCATCCAGAAAGAGGTAAGGAGATAGTTTTATTTTAATTCAAGAAGGAGTGCCTGGTGGCGAAGCTGGTGTGCTCTGTCACACTACAGACCCCTCCCTGTGTGTGTGTGTGCGTGCGTGCGTGCGTGCGTGCGTCTGCAGGGGGTATCTGTCCCATCCATAGATATCAGGGGTACTGCAGCTGCTGCTGCTGTTCAAACTTTTGCTTTAGGCCCATTCCTTTGATGTTAATAAGCGTTTCTAGTACAATCTTTTTCGCTCTGTTCACCCACATCTTTACATTACCTCGTGTGTGTGTGTGTGTGTGTATGTGTATGTGTGTGTACGTGTGTATAGCATGTGTTTGAAACACTATACTGTATCTGCATAGAAAAAAAGCCTTCTTTTAGTAATGTACAGTTCAAATACTGTATGAACATGACCCCATCTCATCTCATCCCCCTGACTCTGGATACAAAACATTCATGTATTCGTTTGCAACTTTTCATACAATTTGCTTGCACCATTTCAGAGAAATTAAATATTTAAAATGGAAATAAATTGGTAACTGCAGTAACAAACAACACTGTACATGCTAATAGTACATCCATGTAAGCAGTACATACATGCTCAGGAGTTGTTTTTTTGGATCGGTATATACTTGTCATTATCCACTTCAACCATTTTAATTCCCCCCTTTTAAATTATTGTACTGGTTGATGTGTATGTATATATATATATATATATATATATATATATATATATATACACTGGCGACACACTTTATTCGAGCTTGGCTAGTCCCACGAATTCGGGTATACCCGGGTGTATTGAGGTTTGTGACTGTTTTCTGCCCGAGTACATTGAGTTATTTTCCAAGCAGGGATTGAAGCATTTTATTCCTGCTGGCTGCAATACTGCACAGTATATATATATATACTGCATTACAATTCATGAATTTATGCCATCTGGTAGACACGCGAAGCATTGCAGCCTATTAAATCCTAATCATTATCATTTAACAGATCAGCCGCCCATCAGCCAGGCATGAACCCAGGCTGGGAAGGCAAATGCAACGGGGCTTGTCAGAGGTTAGGAGTGGCGCATTCCAGGTATCTGCCAGGTACATACCGGGTATTTGCTCGAATAAAGTGTGTCGGTGCAGTATATAGATATATATCTATATATCTATATATATATATATATATATAGTTCAACCATTATCACCTACAGTACAGTAGCATACAGTGCTCCCACTGCAGCAAGGGATTCTGGGAAATGACATGCAATGTTTACTCGCTCATCCCACAACGTGGCGGTATCAAATATAGCGTTTTCCCAGTTATTATATCCCTGCAGGATGTAGGATAATCCCAGCCAAACCCACATACTTACTACATTCCCGTTATGTCACATGTATTATTTCCTGTGAAGGAAGCGCTATGTATATTCCCATTATGGTCACAAATTGGACGATACTGTATTTCCATTATGTCTCCTATTATTTTCCCATGATATCTCATAGAATACTGTCATCCAAAACCACATCATTATTGAATGATTGAAAATGATGCCTCCGTTTTATGTCAAGATTGTCTTGACACTTAGACCCCCAAGATTTCAATAGCGCCTCACTTAAAAGATGACATTATTTTTGATTCAAATGAACTTTTATGGTGCAGAAGCCGCATGGTGCCTGTGCCTACAGTGTATGTATTTGTCAGTGTGTCTCTATCTGCATTTCTGTCTCTTGCTGGCCGCCAGCCTGTGTGATGATGTCAGCCTGTCTGTGATGTAAGAGAGACATTGTGATATCATCACATACTGTAGGCAGGATGGCAGGTGTAAAGCTTCTAAAAGAGAGAGGGAGGGAGAGAGGTAGAGGAGAGAGAGGGAGAAAGAGGGAGAGAGAGAGCAAGCAGCTCCTCCCTCCCATGCAAATGACTGGAGGCAGAGGAGTAGAGGGACAGAAGCCTGTGCTGCTTGTAATGGGACAGGATTTGGGGTGCTGTTTCATGCTCTATCTCCCTCCCTCCCACTGTCTCAGGTGCAGAAAGTTTTCAAGGGAGAGAGGAAAGGAAGAGGAAAATGGAAGCTGAGGAGAGCTGGTCCTGTCCCTCTTGTTGGTAAAGAGGGGGCATCCAGAAAGAGGTAAGGAGATAGTTTTATTTTAATTCAAGAAGGAGTGCCTGGTGGCGAAGCTGGTGTGCTCTGTCACACTACAGACCCCTCCCTGTGTGTGTGCGTGCGTGCGTGCGTGCGTGCGTCTGCAGGGGGTATCTGTCCCATCCATAGATATCAGGGGTACTGCAGCTGCTGCTGCTGTTCAAACTTTTGCTTTAGGCCCATTCCTTTGATGTTAATAAGCGTTTCTAGTACAATCTTTTTCGCTCTGTTCACCCACATCTTTACATTACCTCGTGTGTGTGTGTGTGTGTGTGTGTGTATGTGTATGTGTGTGTACGTGTGTATAGCATGTGTTTGAAACACTATACTGTATCTGCATAGAAAAAAAGCCTTCTTTTAGTAATGTACAGTTCAAATACTGTATGAACATGACCCCATCTCATCTCATCCCCCTGACTCTGGATACAAAACATTCATGTATTCGTTTGCAACTTTTCATACAATTTGCTTGCACCATTTCAGAGAAATTAAATATTTAAAATGGAAATAAATTGGTAACTGCAGTAACAAACAACACTGTACATGCTAATAGTACATCCATGTAAGCAGTACATACATGCTCAGGAGTTGTTTTTTTGGATCGGTATATACTTGTCATTATCCACTTCAACCATTTTAATTCCCCCCTTTTAAATTATTGTACTGGTTGATGTGTATGTATATATATATATATATATATATATATATATAGATATATATCTATATATCTATATATATATATATATATATATATTTCAACCATTATCACCTACAGTACAGTAGCATACAGTGCTCCCACTGCAGCAAGGGATTCTGGGAAATGACATGCAATGTTTACTCGCTCATCCCACAACGTGGCGGTATCAAATATAGCGTTTTCCCAGTTATTATATCCCTGCAGGATGTAGGATAATCCCAGCCAAACCCACATACTTACTACATTCCCGTTATGTCACATGTATTATTTCCTGTGAAGGAAGCGCTATGTATATTCCCATTATGGTCACAAATTGGACGATACTGTATTTTCATTATGTCTCCTATTATTTTCCCATGATATCTCATAGAATACTGTCATCCAAAACCACATCATTATTGAATGATTGAAAATGATGCCTCCGTTTTATGTCAAGATTGTCTTGACACTTAGACCCCCAAGATTTCAATAGCGCCTCACTTAAAAGATGACATTATTTTTGATTCAAATGAACTTTTATGGTGCAGAAGCCGCATGGTGCCTGTGCCTACAGTGTATGTATTTGTCAGTGTGTCTCTATCTGCATTTCTGTCTCTTGCTGGCCGCCAGCCTGTGTGATGATGTCAGCCTGTCTGTGATGTAAGAGAGACATTGTGATATCATCACATACTGTAGGCAGGATGGCAGGTGTAAAGCTTCTAAAAGAGAGAGGGCGGGAGAGAGGTAGAGGAGAGAGAGGGAGAAAGAGGGAGAGAGAGAGCAAGCAGCTCCTCCCTCCCATGCAAATGACTGGAGGCAGAGGAGTAGAGGGACAGAAGCCTGTGCTGCTTGTAATGGGACAGGATTTGGGGTGCTGTTTCATGCTCTATCTCCCTCCCTCCCACTGTCTCAGGTGCAGAAAGTTTTCAAGGGAGAGAGGAAAGGAAGAGGAAAATGGAAGCTGAGGAGAGCTGGTCCTGTCCCTCTTGTTGGTAAAGAGGGGGCATCCAGAAAGAGGTAAGGAGATAGTTTTATTTTAATTCAAGAAGGAGTGCCTGGTGGCGAAGCTGGTGTGCTCTGTCACACTACAGACCCCTCCCTGTGTGTGCGTGCGTGCGTGCGTGCGTGCGTCTGCAGGGGGTATCTGTCCCATCCATAGATATCAGGGGTACTGCAGCTGCTGCTGCTGTTCAAACTTTTGCTTTAGGCCCATTCCTTTGATGTTAATAAGCGTTTCTAGTACAATCTTTTTCGCTCTGTTCACCCACATCTTTACATTACCTCGTGTGTGTGTGTGTGTGTGTGTGTGTGTATGTGTATGTGTGTGTACGTGTGTATAGCATGTGTTTGAAACACTATACTGTATCTGCATAGAAAAAAAGCCTTCTTTTAGTAATGTACAGTTCAAATACTGTATGAACATGACCCCATCTCATCTCATCCCCCTGACTCTGGATACAAAACATTCATGTATTCGTTTGCAACTTTTCATACAATTTGCTTGCACCATTTCAGAGAAATTAAATATTTAAAATGGAAATAAATTGGTAACTGCAGTAACAAACAACACTGTACATGCTAATAGTACATCCATGTAAGCAGTACATACATGCTCAGGAGTTGTTTTTTTGGATCGGTATATACTTGTCATTATCCACTTCAACCATTTTAATTCCCCCCTTTTAAATTATTGTACTGGTTGATGTGTATGTATATATATATATATATATATATATATATATATATATATATATATATATATATATATATATATATATATATATATATAGATATATATCTATATATCTATATATATATATATATATATATATATATATATATTTCAACCATTATCACCTACAGTACAGTAGCATACAGTGCTCCCACTGCAGCAAGGGATTCTGGGAAATGACATGCAATGTTTACTCGCTCATCCCACAACGTGGCGGTATCAAATATAGCGTTTTCCCAGTTATTATATCCCTGCAGGATGTAGGATAATCCCAGCCAAACCCACATACTTACTACATTCCCGTTATGTCACATGTATTATTTCCTGTGAAGGAAGCGCTATGTATATTCCCATTATGGTCACAAATTGGACGATACTGTATTTCCATTATGTCTCCTATTATTTTCCCATGATATCTCATAGAATACTGTCATCCAAAACCACATCATTATTGAATGATTGAAAATGATGCCTCCGTTTTATGTCAAGATTGTCTTGACACTTAGACCCCCAAGATTTCAATAGCGCCTCACTTAAAAGATGACATTATTTTTGATTCAAATGAACTTTTATGGTGCAGAAGCCGCATGGTGCCTGTGCCTACAGTGTATGTATTTGTCAGTGTGTCTCTATCTGCATTTCTGTCTCTTGCTGGCCGCCAGCCTGTGTGATGATGTCAGCCTGTCTGTGATGTAAGAGAGACATTGTGATATCATCACATACTGTAGGGAGGATGGCAGGTGTAAAGCTTCTAAAAGAGAGAGGGAGGGAGAGAGGTAGAGGAGAGAGAGGGAGAAAGAGGGAGAGAGAGAGCAAGCAGCTCCTCCCTCCCATGCAAATGACTGGAGGCAGAGGAGTAGAGGGACAGAAGCCTGTGCTGCTTGTAATGGGACAGGATTTGGGGTGCTGTTTCATGCTCTATCTCCCTCCCTCCCACTGTCTCAGGTGCAGAAAGTTTTCAAGGGAGAGAAGAAAGGAAGAGGAAAATGGAAGCTGAGGAGAGCTGGTCCTGTCCCTCTTGTTGGTAAAGAGGGGGCATCCAGAAAGAGGTAAGGAGATAGTTTTATTTTAATTCAAGAAGGAGTGCCAGGTGGCGAAGCTGGTGTGCTCTGTCACACTACAGACCCCTCCCTGTGTGTGTGCGTGCGTGCGTGCGTGCGTGCGTGCGTCTGCAGGGGGTATCTGTCCCATCCATAGATATCAGGGGTACTGCAGCTGCTGCTTCTGTTCAAACTTTTGCTTTAGGCCCATTCCTTTGATGTTAATAAGCGTTTCTAGTACAATCTTTTTCGCTCTGTTCACCCACATCTTTACATTACCTCGTGTGTGTGTGTGTGTGTGTGTGTGTATGTGTATGTGTGTGTACGTGTGTATAGCATGTGTTTGAAACACTATACTGTATCTGCATAGAAAAAAAGCCTTCTTTTAGTAATGTACAGTTCAAATACTGTATGAACATGACCCCATCTCATCTCATCCCCCTGACTCTGGATACAAAACATTCATGTATTCGTTTGCAACTTTTCATACAATTTGCTTGCACCATTTCAGAGAAATTAAATATTTAAAATGGAAATAAATTGGTAACTGCAGTAACAAACAACACTGTACATGCTAATAGTACATCCATGTAAGCAGTACATACATGCTCAGGAGTTGTTTTTTTGGATCGGTATATACTTGTCATTATCCACTTCAACCATTTTAATTCCCCCCTTTTAAATTATTGTACTGGTTGATGTGTATGTATATATATATATATATATATATATAGATATATATCTATATATCTATATATATATATATATATATATTTCAACCATTATCACCTACAGTACAGTAGCATACAGTGCTCCCACTGCAGCAAGGGATTCTGGGAAATGACATGCAATGTTTACTCGCTCATCCCACAACGTGGCGGTATCAAATATAGCGTTTTCCCAGTTATTATATCCCTGCAGGATGTAGGATAATCCCAGCCAAACCCACATACTTACTACATTCCCGTTATGTCACATGTATTATTTCCTGTGAAGGAAGCGCTATGTATATTCCCATTATGGTCACAAATTGGACGATACTGTATTTCCATTATGTCTCCTATTATTTTCCCATGATATCTCATAGAATACTGTCATCCAAAACCACATCATTATTGAATGATTGAAAATGATGCCTCCGTTTTATGTCAAGATTGTCTTGACACTTAGACCCCCAAGATTTCAATAGCGCCTCACTTAAAAGATGACATTATTTTTGATTCAAATGAACTTTTATGGTGCAGAAGCCGCATGGTGCCTGTGCCTACAGTGTATGTATTTGTCAGTGTGTCTCTATCTGCATTTCTGTCTCTTGCTGGCCGCCAGCCTGTGTGATGATGTCAGCCTGTCTGTGATGTAAGAGAGACATTGTGATATCATCACATACTGTAGGCAGGATGGCAGGTGTAAAGCTTCTAAAAGAGAGAGGGAGGGAGAGAGGTAGAGGAGAGAGAGGGAGAAAGAGGGAGAGAGAGAGCAAGCAGCTCCTCCCTCCCATGCAAATGACTGGAGGCAGAGGAGTAGAGGGACAGAAGCCTGTGCTGCTTGTAATGGGACAGGATTTGGGGTGCTGTTTCATGCTCTATCTCCCTCCCTCCCACTGTCTCAGGTGCAGAAAGTTTTCAAGGGAGAGAGGAAAGGAAGAGGAAAATGGAAGCTGAGGAGAGCTGGTCCTGTCCCTCTTGTTGGTAAAGAGGGGGCATCCAGAAAGAGGTAAGGAGATAGTTTTATTTTAATTCAAGAAGGAGTGCCTGGTGGCGAAGCTGGTGTGCTCTGTCACACTACAGACCCCTCCCTGTGTGTGTGTGTGCGTGCGTGCGTGCGTCTGCAGGGGGTATCTGTCCCATCCATAGATATCAGGGGTACTGCAGCTGCTGCTGCTGTTCAAACTTTTGCTTTAGGCCCATTCCTTTGATGTTAATAAGCGTTTCTAGTACAATCTTTTTCGCTCTGTTCACCCACATCTTTACATTACCTCGTGTGTGTGTGTGTGTGTGTGTGTGTGTGTGTATGTGTATGTGTGTGTACGTGTGTATAGCATGTGTTTGAAACACTATACTGTATCTGCATAGAAAAAAAGCCTTCTTTTAGTAATGTACAGTTCAAATACTGTATGAACATGACCCCATCTCATCTCATCCCCCTGACTCTGGATACAAAACATTCATGTATTCGTTTGCAACTTTTCATACAATTTGCTTGCACCATTTCAGAGAAATTAAATATTTAAAATGGAAATAAATTGGTAACTGCAGTAACAAACAACACTGTACATGCTAATAGTACATCCATGTAAGCAGTACATACATGCTCAGGAGTTGTTTTTTTGGATCAGTATATACTTGTCATTATCCACTTCAACCATTTTAATTCCCCCCTTTTAAATTATTGTACTGGTTGATGTGTATGTATATATATATATATATATATATATATATATATATATATATATATATATATAGATATATATATATAGATATATATCTATATATCTATATATATATATATATATATATATTTCAACCATTATCACCTACAGTACAGTAGCATACAGTGCTCCCACTGCAGCAAGGGATTCTGGGAAATGACATGCAATGTTTACTCGCTCATCCCACAACGTGGCGGTATCAAATATAGCGTTTTCCCAGTTATTATATCCCTGCAGGATGTAGGATAATCCCAGCCAAACCCACATACTTACTACATTCCCGTTATGTCACATGTATTATTTCCTGTGAAGGAAGCGCTATGTATATTCCCATTATGGTCACAAATTGGACGATACTGTATTTCCATTATGTCTCCTATTATTTTCCCATGATATCTCATAGAATACTGTCATCCAAAACCACATCATTATTGAATGATTGAAAATGATGCCTCCGTTTTATGTCAAGATTGTCTTGACACTTAGACCCCCAAGATTTCAATAGCGCCTCACTTAAAAGATGACATTATTTTTGATTCAAATGAACTTTTATGGTGCAGAAGCCGCATGGTGCCTGTGCCTACAGTGTATGTATTTGTCAGTGTGTCTCTATCTGCATTTCTGTCTCTTGCTGGCTGCCAGCCTGTGTGATGATGTCAGCCTGTCTGTGATGTAAGAGAGACATTGTGATATCATCACATACTGTAGGCAGGATGGCAGGTGTAAAGCTTCTAAAAGAGAGAGGGAGGGAGAGAGGTAGAGGAGAGAGAGGGAGAAAGAGGGAGAGAGAGAGCAAGCAGCTCCTCCCTCCCATGCAAATGACTGGAGGCAGAGGAGTAGAGGGACAGAAGCCTGTGCTGCTTGTAATGGGACAGGATTTGGGGTGCTGTTTCATGCTCTATCTCCCTCCCTCCCACTGTCTCAGGTGCAGAAAGTTTTCAAGGGAGAGAGGAAAGGAAGAGGAAAATGGAAGCTGAGGAGAGCTGGTCCTGTCCCTCTTGTTGGTAAAGAGGGGGCATCCAGAAAGAGGTAAGGAGATAGTTTTATTTTAATTCAAGAAGGAGTGCCTGGTGGTGAAGCTGGTGTGCTCTGTCACACTACAGACCCCTCCCTGTGTGTGTGCGTGCGTGCGTGCGTGCGTCTGCAGGGGGTATCTGTCCCATCCATAGATATCAGGGGTACTGCAGCTGCTGCTGCTGTTCAAACTTTTGCTTTAGGCCCATTCCTTTGATGTTAATAAGCGTTTCTAGTACAATCTTTTTCGCTCTGTTCACCCACATCTTTACATTACCTCGTGTGTGTGTGTGTGTGTGTGTGTGTGTGTATGTGTGTGTACGTGTGTATAGCATGTGTTTGAAACACTATACTGTATCTGCATAGAAAAAAAGCCTTCTTTTAGTAATGTACAGTTCAAATACTGTATGAACATGACCCCATCTCATCTCATCCCCCTGACTCTGGATACAAAACATTCATGTATTCGTTTGCAACTTTTCATACAATTTGCTTGCACCATTTCAGAGAAATTAAATATTTAAAATGGAAATAAATTGGTAACTGCAGTAACAAACAACACTGTACATGCTAATAGTACATCCATGTAAGCAGTACATACATGCTCAGGAGTTGTTTTTTTGGATCGGTATATACTTGTCATTATCCACTTCAACCATTTTAATTCCCCCCTTTTAAATTATTGTACTGGTTGATGTGTATGTATATATATATATATATATATATATATAGATATATATCTATATATCTATATATATATATATATATATATTTCAACCATTATCACCTACAGTACAGTAGCATACAGTGCTCCCACTGCAGCAAGGGATTCTGGGAAATGACATGCAATGTTTACTCGCTCATCCCACAACGTGGCGGTATCAAATATAGCGTTTTCCCAGTTATTATATCCCTGCAGGATGTAGGATAATCCCAGCCAAACCCACATACTTACTACATTCCCGTTATGTCACATGTATTATTTCCTGTGAAGGAAGCGCTATGTATATTCCCATTATGGTCACAAATTGGACGATACTGTATTTCCATTATGTCTCCTATTATTTTCCCATGATATCTCATAGAATACTGTCATCCAAAACCACATCATTATTGAATGATTGAAAATGATGCCTCCGTTTTATGTCAAGATTGTCTTGACACTTAGACCCCCAAGATTTCAATAGCGCCTCACTTAAAAGATGACATTATTTTTGATTCAAATGAACTTTTATGGTGCAGAAGCCGCATGGTGCCTGTGCCTACAGTGTATGTATTTGGATCACATACTGTAGGCAGGATGGCAGGTGTAAAGCTTCTAAAAGAGAGAGGGAGGGAGAGAGGTAGAGGAGAGAGAGGGAGAAAGAGGGAGAGAGAGAGCAAGCAGCTCCTCCCTCCCATGCAAATGACTGGAGGCAGAGGAGTAGAGGGACAGAAGCCTGTGCTGCTTGTAATGGGACAGGATTTGGGGTGCTGTTTCATGCTCTATCTCCCTCCCTCCCACTGTCTCAGGTGCAGAAAGTTTTCAAGGGAGAGAGGAAAGGAAGAGGAAAATGGAAGCTGAGGAGAGCTGGTCCTGTCCCTCTTGTTGGTAAAGAGGGGGCATCCAGAAAGAGGTAAGGAGATAGTTTTATTTTAATTCAAGAAGGAGTGCCTGGTGGCGAAGCTGGTGTGCTCTGTCACACTACAGACCCCTCCCTGTGTGTGCGTGCGTGCGTGCGTGCGTCTGCAGGGGGTATCTGTCCCATCCATAGATATCAGGGGTACTGCAGCTGCTGCTGCTGTTCAAACTTTTGCTTTAGGCCCATTCCTTTGATGTTAATAAGCGTTTCTAGTACAATCTTTTTCGCTCTGTTCACCCACATCTTTACATTACCTCGTGTGTGTGTGTGTGTGTGTGTGTGTGTGTGTGTGTGTATGTGTATGTGTGTGTACGTGTGTATAGCATGTGTTTGAAACACGATACTGTATCTGCATAGAAAAAAAGCCTTCTTTTAGTAATGTACAGTTCAAATACTGTATGAACATGACCCCATCTCATCTCATCCCCCTGACTCTGGATACAAAACATTCATGTATTCGTTTGCAACTTTTCATACAATTTGCTTGCACCATTTCAGAGAAATTAAATATTTAAAATGGAAATAAATTGGTAACTGCAGTAACAAACAACACTGTACATGCTAATAGTACATCCATGTAAGCAGTACATACATGCTCAGGAGTTGTTTTTTTGGATCGGTATATACTTGTCATTATCCACTTCAACCATTTTAATTCCCCCCTTTTAAATTATTGTACTGGTTGATGTGTATGTATATATATATATATATATATATATATATATATATATATATATATATATAGATATATATCTATATATATATATATATATATATTTCAACCATTATCACCTACAGTACAGTAGCATACAGTGCTCCCACTGCAGCAAGGGATTCTGGGAAATGACATGCAATGTTTACTCGCTCATCCCACAACGTGGCGGTATCAAATATAGCGTTTTCCCAGTTATTATATCCCTGCAGGATGTAGGATAATCCCAGCCAAACCCACATACTTACTACATTCCCGTTATGTCACATGTATTATTTCCTGTGAAGGAAGCGCTATGTATATTCCCATTATGGTCACAAATTGGACGATACTGTATTTCCATTATGTCTCCTATTATTTTCCCATGATATCTCATAGAATACTGTCATCCAAAACCACATCATTATTGAATGATTGAAAATGATGCCTCCGTTTTATGTCAAGATTGTCTTGACACTTAGACCCCCAAGATTTCAATAGCGCCTCACTTAAAAGATGACATTATTTTTGATTCAAATGAACTTTTATGGTGCAGAAGCCGCATGGTGCCTGTGCCTACAGTGTATGTATTTGTCAGTGTGTCTCTATCTGCATTTCTGTCTCTTGCTGGCCGCCAGCCTGTGTGATGATGTCAGCCTGTCTGTGATGTAAGAGAGACATTGTGATATCATCACATACTGTAGGCAGGATGGCAGGTGTAAAGCTTCTAAAAGAGAGAGGGAGGGAGAGAGGTAGAGGAGAGAGAGGGAGAAAGAGGGAGAGAGAGAGCAAGCAGCTCCTCCCTCCCATGCAAATGACTGGAGGCAGAGGAGTAGAGGGACAGAAGCCTGTGCTGCTTGTAATGGGACAGGATTTGGGGTGCTGTTTCATGCTCTATCTCCCTCCCTCCCACTGTCTCAGGTGCAGAAAGTTTTCAAGGGAGAGAGGAAAGGAAGAGGAAAATGGAAGCTGAGGAGAGCTGGTCCTGTCCCTCTTGTTGGTAAAGAGGGGGCATCCAGAAAGAGGTAAGGAGATAGTTTTATTTTAATTCAAGAAGGAGTGCCTGGTGGCGAAGCTGGTGTGCTCTCTCACACTACAGACCCCTCCCTGTGTGTGTGCGTGCGTGCGTGCGTGCGTGCGTGCGTCTGCAGGGGGTATCTGTCCCATCCATAGATATCAGGGGTACTGCAGCTGCTGCTGCTGTTCAAACTTTTGCTTTAGGCCCATTCCTTTGATGTTAATAAGCGTTTCTAGTACAATCTTTTTCGCTCTGTTCACCCACATCTTTACATTACCTCGTGTGTGTGTGTGTGTGTGTGTGTGTATGTGTATGTGTGTGTACGTGTGTATAGCATGTGTTTGAAACACTATACTGTATCTGCATAGAAAAAAAGCCTTCTTTTAGTAATGTACAGTTCAAATACTGTATGAACATGACCCCATCTCATCTCATCCCCCTGACTCTGGATACAAAACATTCATGTATTCGTTTGCAACTTTTCATACAATTTGCTTGCACCATTTCAGAGAAATTAAATATTTAAAATGGAAATAAATTGGTAACTGCAGTAACAAACAACACTGTACATGCTAATAGTACATCCATGTAAGCAGTACATACATGCTCAGGAGTTGTTTTTTTGGATCGGTATATACTTGTCATTATCCACTTCAACCATTTTAATTCCCCCCTTTTAAATTATTGTACTGGTTGATGTGTATGTATATATATATATATATATATATATATATATATATATATATATATATATATATATAGATATATATCTATATATATATATATATATATATATTTCAACCATTATCACCTACAGTACAGTAGCATACAGTGCTCCCACTGCAGCAAGGGATTCTGGGAAATGACATGCAATGTTTACTCGCTCATCCCACAACGTGGCGGTATCAAATATAGCGTTTTCCCAGTTATTATATCCCTGCAGGATGTAGGATAATCCCAGCCAAACCCACATACTTACTACATTCCCGTTATGTCACATGTATTATTTCCTGTGAAGGAAGCGCTATGTATATTCCCATTATGGTCACAAATTGGACGATACTGTATTTCCATTATGTCTCCTATTATTTTCCCATGATATCTCATAGAATACTGTCATCCAAAACCACATCATTATTGAATGATTGAAAATGATGCCTCCGTTTTATGTCAAGATTGTCTTGACACTTAGACCCCCAAGATTTCAATAGCGCCTCACTTAAAAGATGACATTATTTTTGATTCAAATGAACTTTTATGGTGCAGAAGCCGCATGGTGCCTGTGCCTACAGTGTATGTATTTGTCAGTGTGTCTCTATCTGCATTTCTGTCTCTTGCTGGCCGCCAGCCTGTGTGATGATGTCAGCCTGTCTGTGATGTAAGAGAGACATTGTGATATCATCACATACTGTAGGCAGGATGGCAGGTGTAAAGCTTCTAAAAGAGAGAGGGAGGGAGAGAGGTAGAGGAGAGAGAGGGAGAAAGAGGGAGAGAGAGAGCAAGCAGCTCCTCCCTCCCATGCAAATGACTGGAGGCAGAGGAGTAGAGGGACAGAAGCCTGTGCTGCTTGTAATGGGACAGGATTTGGGGTGCTGTTTCATGCTCTATCTCCCTCCCTCCCACTGTCTCAGGTGCAGAAAGTTTTCAAGGGAGAGAGGAAAGGAAGAGGAAAATGGAAGCTGAGGAGAGCTGGTCCTGTCCCTCTTGTTGGTAAAGAGGGGGCATCCAGAAAGAGGTAAGGAGATAGTTTTATTTTAATTCAAGAAGGAGTGCCTGGTGGCGAAGCTGGTGTGCTCTGTCACACTACAGACCCCTCCCTGTGTGTGTGCGTGCGTGCGTGCGTGCGTGCGTGCGTGCGTCTGCAGGGGGTATCTGTCCCATCCATAGATATCAGGGGTACTGCAGCTGCTGCTGTTCAAACTTTTGCTTTAGGCCCATTCCTTTGATGTTAATAAGCGTTTCTAGTACAATCTTTTTCGCTCTGTTCACCCACATCTTTACATTACCTCGTGTGTGTGTGTGTGTGTGTATGTGTATGTGTGTGTACGTGTGTATAGCATGTGTTTGAAACACTATACTGTATCTGCATAGAAAAAAAGCCTTCTTTTAGTAATGTACAGTTCAAATACTGTATGAACATGACCCCATCTCATCTCATCCCCCTGACTCTGGATACAAAACATTCATGTATTCGTTTGCAACTTTTCATACAATTTGCTTGCACCATTTCAGAGAAATTAAATATTTAAAATGGAAATAAATTGGTAACTGCAGTAACAAACAACACTGTACATGCTAATAGTACATCCATGTAAGCAGTACATACATGCTCAGGAGTTGTTTTTTTGGATCGGTATATACTTGTCATTATCCACTTCAACCATTTTAATTCCCCCCTTTTAAATTATTGTACTGGTTGATGTGTATGTATATATATATATATATATATATATATATATATATATATATATATATATATATATATATATATATATAGATATATATCTATATATCTATATATATATATATATATATATATATATATATATATATTTCAACCATTATCACCTACAGTACAGTAGCATACAGTGCTCCCACTGCAGCAAGGGATTCTGGGAAATGACATGCAATGTTTACTCGCTCATCCCACAACGTGGCGGTATCAAATATAGCGTTTTCCCAGTTATTATATCCCTGCAGGATGTAGGATAATCCCAGCCAAACCCACATACTTACTACATTCCCGTTATGTCACATGTATTATTTCCTGTGAAGGAAGCGCTATGTATATTCCCATTATGGTCACAAATTGGACGATACTGTATTTCCATTATGTCTCCTATTATTTTCCCATGATATCTCATAGAATACTGTCATCCAAAACCACATCATTATTGAATGATTGAAAATGATGCCTCCGTTTTATGTCAAGATTGTCTTGACACTTAGACCCCCAAGATTTCAATAGCGCCTCACTTAAAAGATGACATTATTTTTGATTCAAATGAACTTTTATGGTGCAGAAGCCGCATGGTGCCTGTGCCTACAGTGTATGTATTTGTCAGTGTGTCTCTATCTGCATTTCTGTCTCTTGCTGGCCGCCAGCCTGTGTGATGATGTCAGCCTGTCTGTGATGTAAGAGAGACATTGTGATATCATCACATACTGTAGGCAGGATGGCAGGTGTAAAGCTTCTAAAAGAGAGAGGGAGGGAGAGAGGTAGAGGAGAGAGAGGGAGAAAGAGGGAGAGAGAGAGCAAGCAGCTCCTCCCTCCCATGCAAATGACTGGAGGCAGAGGAGTAGAGGGACAGAAGCCTGTGCTGCTTGTAATGGGACAGGATTTGGGGTGCTGTTTCATGCTCTATCTCCCTCCCTCCCACTGTCTCAGGTGCAGAAAGTTTTCAAGGGAGAGAGGAAAGGAAGAGGAAAATGGAAGCTGAGGAGAGCTGGTCCTGTCCCTCTTGTTGGTAAAGAGGGGGCATCCAGAAAGAGGTAAGGAGATAGTTTTATTTTAATTCAAGAAGGAGTGCCTGGTGGCGAAGCTGGTGTGCTCTGTCACACTACAGACCCCTCCCTGTGTGTGTGCGTGCGTGCGTGCGTGCGTGCGTGCGTCTGCAGGGGGTATCTGTCCCATCCATAGATATCAGGGGTACTGCAGCTGCTGCTGCTGTTCAAACTTTTGCTTTAGGCCCATTCCTTTGATGTTAATAAGCGTTTCTAGTACAATCTTTTTCGCTCTGTTCACCCACATCTTTACATTACCTCGTGTGTGTGTGTGTGTGTGTGTGTGTGTATGTGTATGTGTGTGTACGTGTGTATAGCATGTGTTTGAAACACTATACTGTATCTGCATAGAAAAAAAGCCTTCTTTTAGTAATGTACAGTTCAAATACTGTATGAACATGACCCCATCTCATCTCATCCCCCTGACTCTGGATACAAAACATTCATGTATTCGTTTGCAACTTTTCATACAATTTGCTTGCACCATTTCAGAGAAATTAAATATTTAAAATGGAAATAAATTGGTAACTGCAGTAACAAACAACACTGTACATGCTAATAGTACATCCATGTAAGCAGTACATACATGCTCAGGAGTTGTTTTTTTGGATCGGTATATACTTGTCATTATCCACTTCAACCATTTTAATTCCCCCCTTTTAAATTATTGTACTGGTTGATGTGTATGTATATATATATATATATATATATATATATATATATATATATATATATATATATATATATATATATATATATATATATATATATAGATATATATCTATATATCTATATATATATATATATATATATATATATATATATATATTTCAACCATTATCACCTACAGTACAGTAGCATACAGTGCTCCCACTGCAGCAAGGGATTCTGGGAAATGACATGCAATGTTTACTCGCTCATCCCACAACGTGGCGGTATCAAATATAGCGTTTTCCCAGTTATTATATCCCTGCAGGATGTAGGATAATCCCAGCCAAACCCACATACTTACTACATTCCCGTTATGTCACATGTATTATTTCCTGTGAAGGAAGCGCTATGTATATTCCCATTATGGTCACAAATTGGACGATACTGTATTTCCATTATGTCTCCTATTATTTTCCCATGATATCTCATAGAATACTGTCATCCAAAACCACATCATTATTGAATGATTGAAAATGATGCCTCCGTTTTATGTCAAGATTGTCTTGACACTTAGACCCCCAAGATTTCAATAGCGCCTCACTTAAAAGATGACATTATTTTTGATTCAAATGAACTTTTATGGTGCAGAAGCCGCATGGTGCCTGTGCCTACAGTGTATGTATTTGTCAGTGTGTCTCTATCTGCATTTCTGTCTCTTGCTGGCCGCCAGCCTGTGTGATGATGTCAGCCTGTCTGTGATGTAAGAGAGACATTGTGATATCATCACATACTGTAGGCAGGATGGCAGGTGTAAAGCTTCTAAAAGAGAGAGGGAGGGAGAGAGGTAGAGGAGAGAGAGGGAGAAAGAGGGAGAGAGAGAGCAAGCAGCTCCTCCCTCCCATGCAAATGACTGGAGGCAGAGGAGTAGAGGGACAGAAGCCTGTGCTGCTTGTAATGGGACAGGATTTGGGGTGCTGTTTCATGCTCTATCTCCCTCCCTCCCACTGTCTCAGGTGCAGAAAGTTTTCAAGGGAGAGAGGAAAGGAAGAGGAAAATGGAAGCTGAGGAGAGCTGGTCCTGTCCCTCTTGTTGGTAAAGAGGGGGCATCCAGAAAGAGGTAAGGAGATAGTTTTATTTTAATTCAAGAAGGAGTGCCTGGTGGCGAAGCTGGTGTGCTCTGTCACACTACAGACCCCTCCCTGTGTGTGTGCGTGCGTGCGTGCGTGCGTCTGCAGGGGGTATCTGTCCCATCCATAGATATCAGGGGTACTGCAGCTGCTGCTGCTGTTCAAACTTTTGCTTTAGGCCCATTCCTTTGATGTTAATAAGCGTTTCTAGTACAATCTTTTTCGCTCTGTTCACCCACATCTTTACATTACCTCGTGTGTGTGTGTGTGTGTGTGTGTGTGTATGTGTATGTGTGTGTACGTGTGTATAGCATGTGTTTGAAACACTATACTGTATCTGCATAGAAAAAAAGCCTTCTTTTAGTAATGTACAGTTCAAATACTGTATGAACATGACCCCATCTCATCTCATCCCCCTGACTCTGGATACAAAACATTCATGTATTCGTTTGCAACTTTTCATACAATTTGCTTGCACCATTTCAGAGAAATTAAATATTTAAAATGGAAATAAATTGGTAACTGCAGTAACAAACAACACTGTACATGCTAATAGTACATCCATGTAAGCAGTACATACATGCTCAGGAGTTGTTTTTTTGGATCGGTATATACTTGTCATTATCCACTTCAACCATTTTAATTCCCCCCTTTTAAATTATTGTACTGGTTGATGTGTATGTATATATATATATATATATATATATATATATATAGATATATATCTATATATCTATATATATATATATATATATATATATATATTTCAACCATTATCACCTACAGTACAGTAGCATACAGTGCTCCCACTGCAGCAAGGGATTCTGGGAAATGACATGCAATGTTTACTCGCTCATCCCACAACGTGGCGGTATCAAATATAGCGTTTTCCCAGTTATTATATCCCTGCAGGATGTAGGATAATCCCAGCCAAACCCACATACTTACTACATTCCCGTTATGTCACATGTATTATTTCCTGTGAAGGAAGCGCTATGTATATTCCCATTATGGTCACAAATTGGACGATACTGTATTTCCATTATGTCTCCTATTATTTTCCCATGATATCTCATAGAATACTGTCATCCAAAACCACATCATTATTGAATGATTGAAAATGATGCCTCCGTTTTATGTCAAGATTGTCTTGACACTTAGACCCCCAAGATTTCAATAGCGCCTCACTTAAAAGATGACATTATTTTTGATTCAAATGAACTTTTATGGTGCAGAAGCCGCATGGTGCCTGTGCCTACAGTGTATGTATTTGTCAGTGTGTCTCTATCTGCATTTCTGTCTCTTGCTGGCCGCCAGCCTGTGTGATGATGTCAGCCTGTCTGTGATGTAAGAGAGACATTGTGATATCATCACATACTGTAGGCAGGATGGCAGGTGTAAAGCTTCTAAAAGAGAGAGGGAGGGAGAGAGGTAGAGGAGAGAGAGGGAGAAAGAGGGAGAGAGAGAGCAAGCAGCTCCTCCCTCCCATGCAAATGACTGGAGGCAGAGGAGTAGAGGGACAGAAGCCTGTGCTGCTTGTAATGGGACAGGATTTGGGGTGCTGTTTCATGCTCTATCTCCCTCCCTCCCACTGTCTCAGGTGCAGAAAGTTTTCAAGGGAGAGAGGAAAGGAAGAGGAAAATGGAAGCTGAGGAGAGCTGGTCCTGTCCCTCTTGTTGGTAAAGAGGGGGCATCCAGAAAGAGGTAAGGAGATAGTTTTATTTTAATTCAAGAAGGAGTGCCTGGTGGCGAAGCTGGTGTGCTCTGTCACACTACAGACCCCTCCCTGTGTGTGTGCGTGCGTGCGTGCGTGCATCTGCAGGGGGTATCTGTCCCATCCATAGATATCACGGGTACTGCAGCTGCTGCTGCTGTTCAAACTTTTGCTTTAGGCCCATTCCTTTGATGTTAATAAGCGTTTCTAGTACAATCTTTTTCGCTCTGTTCACCCACATCTTTACATTACCTCGTGTGTGTGTGTGTGTGTGTGTGTGTGTATGTGTATGTGTGTGTACGTGTGTATAGCATGTGTTTGAAACACTATACTGTATCTGCATAGAAAAAAAGCCTTCTTTTAGTAATGTACAGTTCAAATACTGTATGAACATGACCCCATCTCATCTCATCCCCCTGACTCTGGATACAAAACATTCATGTATTCGTTTGCAACTTTTCATACAATTTGCTTGCACCATTTCAGAGAAATTAAATATTTAAA
Organism: Ascaphus truei; assembly: GCF_040206685.1. Taxonomy (NCBI): domain Eukaryota; kingdom Metazoa; phylum Chordata; class Amphibia; order Anura; family Ascaphidae; genus Ascaphus; species Ascaphus truei. The sequence continues at coordinate 20,472 of NW_027454078.1, forward strand.
ATGGAAATAAATTGGTAACTGCAGTAACAAACAACACTGTACATGCTAATAGTACATCCATGTAAGCAGTACATACATGCTCAGGAGTTGTTTTTTTGGATCGGTATATACTTGTCATTATCCACTTCAACCATTTTAATTCCCCCCTTTTAAATTATTGTACTGGTTGATGTGTATGTATATATATATATATATATATATATATATATATATATATATATATATATATATATATATATATATATATATATAGATATATATCTATATATCTATATATATATATATATATATATATATTTCAACCATTATCACCTACAGTACAGTAGCATACAGTGCTCCCACTGCAGCAAGGGATTCTGGGAAATGACATGCAATGTTTACTCGCTCATCCCACAACGTGGCGGTATCAAATATAGCGTTTTCCCAGTTATTATATCCCTGCAGGATGTAGGATAATCCCAGCCAAACCCACATACTTACTACATTCCCGTTATGTCACATGTATTATTTCCTGTGAAGGAAGCGCTATGTATATTCCCATTATGGTCACAAATTGGACGATACTGTATTTCCATTATGTCTCCTATTATTTTCCCATGATATCTCATAGAATACTGTCATCCAAAACCACATCATTATTGAATGATTGAAAATGATGCCTCCGTTTTATGTCAAGATTGTCTTGACACTTAAACCCCCAAGATTTCAATAGCGCCTCACTTAAAAGATGACATTATTTTTGATTCAAATGAACTTTTATGGTGCAGAAGCCGCATGGTGCCTGTGCCTACAGTGTATGTATTTGTCAGTGTGTCTCTATCTGCATTTCTGTCTCTTGCTGGCCGCCAGCCTGTGTGATGATGTCAGCCTGTCTGTGATGTAAGAGAGACATTGTGATATCATCACATACTGTAGGCAGGATGGCAGGTGTAAAGCTTCTAAAAGAGAGAGGGAGGGAGAGAGGTAGAGGAGAGAGAGGGAGAAAGAGGGAGAGAGAGAGCAAGCAGCTCCTCCCTCCCATGCAAATGACTGGAGGCAGAGGAGTAGAGGGACAGAAGCCTGTGCTGCTTGTAATGGGACAGGATTTGGGGTGCTGTTTCATGCTCTATCTCCCTCCCTCCCACTGTCTCAGGTGCAGAAAGTTTTCAAGGGAGAGAGGAAAGGAAGAGGAAAATGGAAGCTGAGGAGAGCTGGTCCTGTCCCTCTTGTTGGTAAAGAGGGGGCATCCAGAAAGAGGTAAGGAGATAGTTTTATTTTAATTCAAGAAGGAGTGCCTGGTGGCGAAGCTGGTGTGCTCTGTCACACTACAGACCCCTCCCTGTGTGTGCGTGCGTGCGTGCGTCTGCAGGGGGTATCTGTCCCATCCATAGATATCAGGGGTACTGCAGCTGCTGCTGCTGTTCAAACTTTTGCTTTAGGCCCATTCCTTTGATGTTAATAAGCGTTTCTAGTACAATCTTTTTCGCTCTGTTCACCCACATCTTTACATTACCTCGTGTGTGTGTGTGTGTGTGTGTATGTGTATGTGTGTGTACGTGTGTATAGCATGTGTTTGAAACACTATACTGTATCTGCATAGAAAAAAAGCCTTCTTTTAGTAATGTACAGTTCAAATACTGTATGAACATGACCCCATCTCATCTCATCCCCCTGACTCTGGATACAAAACATTCATGTATTCGTTTGCAACTTTTCATACAATTTGCTTGCACCATTTCAGAGAAATTAAATATTTAAAATGGAAATAAATTGGTAACTGCAGTAACAAACAACACTGTACATGCTAATAGTACATCCATGTAAGCAGTACATACATGCTCAGGAGTTGTTTTTTTGGATCGGTATATACTTGTCATTATCCACTTCAACCATTTTAATTCCCCCCTTTTAAATTATTGTACTGGTTGATGTGTATGTATATATATATATATATATATATATATATATATATATATATATATATATATATATATATAGATATATATCTATATATCTATATATATATATATATATATATATTTCAACCATTATCACCTACAGTACAGTAGCATACAGTGCTCCCACTGCAGCAAGGGATTCTGGGAAATGACATGCAATGTTTACTCGCTCATCCCACAACGTGGCGGTATCAAATATAGCGTTTTCCCAGTTATTATATCCCTGCAGGATGTAGGATAATCCCAGCCAAACCCACATACTTACTACATTCCCGTTATGTCACATGTATTATTTCCTGTGAAGGAAGCGCTATGTATATTCCCATTATGGTCACAAATTGGACGATACTGTATTTCCATTATGTCTCCTATTATTTTCCCATGATATCTCATAGAATACTGTCATCCAAAACCACATCATTATTGAATGATTGAAAATGATGCCTCCGTTTTATGTCAAGATTGTCTTGACACTTAGACCCCCAAGATTTCAATAGCGCCTCACTTAAAAGATGACATTATTTTTGATTCAAATGAACTTTTATGGTGCAGAAGCCGCATGGTGCCTGTGCCTACAGTGTATGTATTTGTCAGTGTGTCTCTATCTGCATTTCTGTCTCTTGCTGGCCGCCAGCCTGTGTGATGATGTCAGCCTGTCTGTGATGTAAGAGAGACATTGTGATATCATCACATACTGTAGGCAGGATGGCAGGTGTAAAGCTTCTAAAAGAGAGAGGGAGGGAGAGAGGTAGAGGAGAGAGAGGGAGAAAGAGGGAGAGAGAGAGCAAGCAGCTCCTCCCTCCCATGCAAATGACTGGAGGCAGAGGAGTAGAGGGACAGAAGCCTGTGCTGCTTGTAATGGGACAGGATTTGGGGTGCTGTTTCATGCTCTATCTCCCTCCCTCCCACTGTCTCAGGTGCAGAAAGTTTTCAAGGGAGAGAGGAAAGGAAGAGGAAAATGGAAGCTGAGGAGAGCTGGTCCTGTCCCTCTTGTTGGTAAAGAGGGGGCATCCAGAAAGAGGTAAGGAGATAGTTTTATTTTAATTCAAGAAGGAGTGCCTGGTGGCGAAGCTGGTGTGCTCTGTCACACTACAGACCCCTCCCTGTGTGTGCGTGCGTGCGTGCGTGCGTGCGTCTGCAGGGGGTATCTGTCCCATCCATAGATATCAGGGGTACTGCAGCTGCTGCTGCTGTTCAAACTTTTGCTTTAGGCCCATTCCTTTGATGTTAATAAGCGTTTCTAGTACAATCTTTTTCGCTCTGTTCACCCACATCTTTACATTACCTCGTGTGTGTGTGTGTGTGTGTGTGTGTATGTGTATGTGTGTGTACGTGTGTATAGCATGTGTTTGAAACACTATACTGTATCTGCATAGAAAAAAAGCCTTCTTTTAGTAATGTACAGTTCAAATACTGTATGAACATGACCCCATCTCATCTCATCCCCCTGACTCTGGATACAAAACATTCATGTATTCGTTTGCAACTTTTCATACAATTTGCTTGCACCATTTCAGAGAAATTAAATATTTAAAATGGAAATAAATTGGTAACTGCAGTAACAAACAACACTGTACATGCTAATAGTACATCCATGTAAGCAGTACATACATGCTCAGGAGTTGTTTTTTTGGATCGGTATATACTTGTCATTATCCACTTCAACCATTTTAATTCCCCCCTTTTAAATTATTGTACTGGTTGATGTGTATGTATATATATATATATATATATATATATATATATATATATATATATATATATATATATATATATATATATAGATATATATCTATATATCTATATATATATATATATTTCAACCATTATCACCTACAGTACAGTAGCATACAGTGCTCCCACTGCAGCAAGGGATTCTGGGAAATGACATGCAATGTTTACTCGCTCATCCCACAACGTGGCGGTATCAAATATAGCGTTTTCCCAGTTATTATATCCCTGCAGGATGTAGGATAATCCCAGCCAAACCCACATACTTACTACATTCCCGTTATGTCACATGTATTATTTCCTGTGAAGGAAGCGCTATGTATATTCCCATTATGGTCACAAATTGGACGATACTGTATTTCCATTATGTCTCCTATTATTTTCCCATGATATCTCATAGAATACTGTCATCCAAAACCACATCATTATTGAATGATTGAAAATGATGCCTCCGTTTTATGTCAAGATTGTCTTGACACTTAGACCCCCAAGATTTCAATAGCGCCTCACTTAAAAGATGACATTATTTTTGATTCAAATGAACTTTTATGGTGCAGAAGCCGCATGGTGCCTGTGCCTACAGTGTATGTATTTGTCAGTGTGTCTCTATCTGCATTTCTGTCTCTTGCTGGCCGCCAGCCTGTGTGATGATGTCAGCCTGTCTGTGATGTAAGAGAGACATTGTGATATCATCACATACTGTAGGCAGGATGGCAGGTGTAAAGCTTCTAAAAGAGAGAGGGAGGGAGAGAGGTAGAGGAGAGAGAGGGAGAAAGAGGGAGAGAGAGAGCAAGCAGCTCCTCCCTCCCATGCAAATGACTGGAGGCAGAGGAGTAGAGGGACAGAAGCCTGTGCTGCTTGTAATGGGACAGGATTTGGGGTGCTGTTTCATGCTCTATCTCCCTCCCTCCCACTGTCTCAGGTGCAGAAAGTTTTCAAGGGAGAGAGGAAAGGAAGAGGAAAATGGAAGCTGAGGAGAGCTGGTCCTGTCCCTCTTGTTGGTAAAGAGGGGGCATCCAGAAAGAGGTAAGGAGATAGTTTTATTTTAATTCAAGAAGGAGTGCCTGGTGGCGAAGCTGGTGTGCTCTGTCACACTACAGACCCCTCCCTGTGTGTGCGTGCGTGCGTGCGTGCGTGCGTCTGCAGGGGGTATCTGTCCCATCCATAGATATCAGGGGTACTGCAGCTGCTGCTGCTGTTCAAACTTTTGCTTTAGGCCCATTCCTTTGATGTTAATAAGCGTTTCTAGTACAATCTTTTTCGCTCTGTTCACCCACATCTTTACATTACCTCGTGTGTGTGTGTGTGTGTGTGTATGTGTATGTGTGTGTACGTGTGTATAGCATGTGTTTGAAACACTATACTGTATCTGCATAGAAAAAAAGCCTTCTTTTAGTAATGTACAGTTCAAATACTGTATGAACATGACCCCATCTCATCTCATCCCCCTGACTCTGGATACAAAACATTCATGTATTCGTTTGCAACTTTTCATACAATTTGCTTGCACCATTTCAGAGAAATTAAATATTTAAAATGGAAATAAATTGGTAACTGCAGTAACAAACAACACTGTACATGCTAATAGTACATCCATGTAAGCAGTACATACATGCTCAGGAGTTGTTTTTTTGGATCGGTATATACTTGTCATTATCCACTTCAACCATTTTAATTCCCCCCTTTTAAATTATTGTACTGGTTGATGTGTATGTATATATATATATATATATATATATATATATATATATATATATATATATATATATATATATATATAGATATATATCTATATATCTATATATATATATATATATATATATTTCAACCATTATCACCTACAGTACAGTAGCATACAGTGCTCCCACTGCAGCAAGGGATTCTGGGAAATGACATGCAATGTTTACTCGCTCATCCCACAACGTGGCGGTATCAAATATAGCGTTTTCCCAGTTATTATATCCCTGCAGGATGTAGGATAATCCCAGCCAAACCCACATACTTACTACATTCCCGTTATGTCACATGTATTATTTCCTGTGAAGGAAGCGCTATGTATATTCCCATTATGGTCACAAATTGGACGATACTGTATTTCCATTATGTCTCCTATTATTTTCCCATGATATCTCATAGAATACTGTCATCCAAAACCACATCATTATTGAATGATTGAAAATGATGCCTCCGTTTTATGTCAAGATTGTCTTGACACTTAGACCCCCAAGATTTCAATAGCGCCTCACTTAAAAGATGACATTATTTTTGATTCAAATGAACTTTTATGGTGCAGAAGCCGCATGGTGCCTGTGCCTACAGTGTATGTATTTGTCAGTGTGTCTCTATCTGCATTTCTGTCTCTTGCTGGCCGCCAGCCTGTGTGATGATGTCAGCCTGTCTGTGATGTAAGAGAGACATTGTGATATCATCACATACTGTAGGCAGGATGGCAGGTGTAAAGCTTCTAAAAGAGAGAGGGAGGGAGAGAGGTAGAGGAGAGAGAGGGAGAAAGAGGGAGAGAGAGAGCAAGCAGCTCCTCCCTCCCATGCAAATGACTGGAGGCAGAGGAGTAGAGGGACAGAAGCCTGTGCTGCTTGTAATGGGACAGGATTTGGGGTGCTGTTTCATGCTCTATCTCCCTCCCTCCCACTGTCTCAGGTGCAGAAAGTTTTCAAGGGAGAGAGGAAAGGAAGAGGAAAATGGAAGCTGAGGAGAGCTGGTCCTGTCCCTCTTGTTGGTAAAGAGGGGGCATCCAGAAAGAGGTAAGGAGATAGTTTTATTTTAATTCAAGAAGGAGTGCCTGGTGGCGAAGCTGGTGTGCTCTGTCACACTACAGACCCCTCCCTGTGTGTGCGTGCGTGCGTGCGTGCGTCTGCAGGGGGTATCTGTCCCATCCATAGATATCAGGGGTACTGCAGCTGCTGCTGCTGTTCAAACTTTTGCTTTAGGCCCATTCCTTTGATGTTAATAAGCGTTTCTAGTACAATCTTTTTCGCTCTGTTCACCCACATCTTTACATTACCTCGTGTGTGTGTGTGTGTGTGTGTATGTGTATGTGTGTGTACGTGTGTATAGCATGTGTTTGAAACACTATACTGTATCTGCATAGAAAAAAAGCCTTCTTTTAGTAATGTACAGTTCAAATACTGTATGAACATGACCCCATCTCATCTCATCCCCCTGACTCTGGATACAAAACATTCATGTATTCGTTTGCAACTTTTCATACAATTTGCTTGCACCATTTCAGAGAAATTAAATATTTAAAATGGAAATAAATTGGTAACTGCAGTAACAAACAACACTGTACATGCTAATAGTACATCCATGTAAGCAGTACATACATGCTCAGGAGTTGTTTTTTTGGATCGGTATATACTTGTCATTATCCACTTCAACCATTTTAATTCCCCCCTTTTAAATTATTGTACTGGTTGATGTGTATGTATATATATATATATATATATATATATATATATATATATATATATATATATATATATATATATAGATAGATATATATCTATATATCTATATATATATATATATTTCAACCATTATCACCTACAGTACAGTAGCATACAGTGCTCCCACTGCAGCAAGGGATTCTGGGAAATGACATGCAATGTTTACTCGCTCATCCCACAACGTGGCGGTATCAAATATAGCGTTTTCCCAGTTATTATATCCCTGCAGGATGTAGGATAATCCCAGCCAAACCCACATACTTACTACATTCCCGTTATGTCACATGTATTATTTCCTGTGAAGGAAGCGCTATGTATATTCCCATTATGGTCACAAATTGGACGATACTGTATTTCCATTATGTCTCCTATTATTTTCCCATGATATCTCATAGAATACTGTCATCCAAAACCACATCATTATTGAATGATTGAAAATGATGCCTCCGTTTTATGTCAAGATTGTCTTGACACTTAGACCCCCAAGATTTCAATAGCGCCTCACTTAAAAGATGACATTATTTTTGATTCAAATGAACTTTTATGGTGCAGAAGCCGCATGGTGCCTGTGCCTACAGTGTATGTATTTGTCAGTGTGTCTCTATCTGCATTTCTGTCTCTTGCTGGCCGCCAGCCTGTGTGATGATGTCAGCCTGTCTGTGATGTAAGAGAGACATTGTGATATCATCACATACTGTAGGCAGGATGGCAGGTGTAAAGCTTCTAAAAGAGAGAGGGAGGGAGAGAGGTAGAGGAGAGAGAGGGAGAAAGAGGGAGAGAGAGAGCAAGCAGCTCCTCCCTCCCATGCAAATGACTGGAGGCAGAGGAGTAGAGGGACAGAAGCCTGTGCTGCTTGTAATGGGACAGGATTTGGGGTGCTGTTTCATGCTCTATCTCCCTCCCTCCCACTGTCTCAGGTGCAGAAAGTTTTCAAGGGAGAGAGGAAAGGAAGAGGAAAATGGAAGCTGAGGAGAGCTGGTCCTGTCCCTCTTGTTGGTAAAGAGGGGGCATCCAGAAAGAGGTAAGGAGATAGTTTTATTTTAATTCAAGAAGGAGTGCCTGGTGGCGAAGCTGGTGTGCTCTGTCACACTACAGACCCCTCCCTGTGTGTGTGCGTGCGTGCGTGCGTGCGTGCGTCTGCAGGGGGTATCTGTCCCATCCATAGATATCAGGGGTACTGCAGCTGCTGCTGCTGTTCAAACTTTTGCTTTAGGCCCATTCCTTTGATGTTAATAAGCGTTTCTAGTACAATCTTTTTCGCTCTGTTCACCCACATCTTTACATTACCTCGTGTGTGTGTGTGTGTGTGTGTGTGTGTGTGTGTATGTGTATGTGTGTGTACGTGTGTATAGCATGTGTTTGAAACACTATACTGTATCTGCATAGAAAAAAAGCCTTCTTTTAGTAATGTACAGTTCAAATACTGTATGAACATGACCCCATCTCATCTCATCCCCCTGACTCTGGATACAAAACATTCATGTATTCGTTTGCAACTTTTCATACAATTTGCTTGCACCATTTCAGAGAAATTAAATATTTAAAATGGAAATAAATTGGTAACTGCAGTAACAAACAACACTGTACATGCTAATAGTACATCCATGTAAGCAGTACATACATGCTCAGGAGTTGTTTTTTTGGATCGGTATATACTTGTCATTATCCACTTCAACCATTTTAATTCCCCCCTTTTAAATTATTGTACTGGTTGATGTGTATGTATATATATATATATATATATAGATATATATCTATATATCTATATATATATATATATATATATATTTCAACCATTATCACCTACAGTACAGTAGCATACAGTGCTCCCACTGCAGCAAGGGATTCTGGGAAATGACATGCAATGTTTACTCGCTCATCCCACAACGTGGCGGTATCAAATATAGCGTTTTCCCAGTTATTATATCCCTGCAGGATGTAGGATAATCCCAGCCAAACCCACATACTTACTACATTCCCGTTATGTCACATGTATTATTTCCTGTGAAGGAAGCGCTATGTATATTCCCATTATGGTCACAAATTGGACGATACTGTATTTCCATTATGTCTCCTATTATTTTCCCATGATATCTCATAGAATACTGTCATCCAAAACCACATCATTATTGAATGATTGAAAATGATGCCTCCGTTTTATGTCAAGATTGTCTTGACACTTAGACCCCCAAGATTTCAATAGCGCCTCACTTAAAAGATGACATTATTTTTGATTCAAATGAACTTTTATGGTGCAGAAGCCGCATGGTGCCTGTGCCTACAGTGTATGTATTTGTCAGTGTGTCTCTATCTGCATTTCTGTCTCTTGCTGGCCGCCAGCCTGTGTGATGATGTCAGCCTGTCTGTGATGTAAGAGAGACATTGTGATATCATCACATACTGTAGGCAGGATGGCAGGTGTAAAGCTTCTAAAAGAGAGAGGGAGGGAGAGAGGTAGAGGAGAGAGAGGGAGAAAGAGGGAGAGAGAGAGCAAGCAGCTCCTCCCTCCCATGCAAATGACTGGAGGCAGAGGAGTAGAGGGACAGAAGCCTGTGCTGCTTGTAATGGGACAGGATTTGGGGTGCTGTTTCATGCTCTATCTCCCTCCCTCCCACTGTCTCAGGTGCAGAAAGTTTTCAAGGGAGAGAGGAAAGGAAGAGGAAAATGGAAGCTGAGGAGAGCTGGTCCTGTCCCTCTTGTTGGTAAAGAGGGGGCATCCAGAAAGAGGTAAGGAGATAGTTTTATTTTAATTCAAGAAGGAGTGCCTGGTGGCGAAGCTGGTGTGCTCTGTCACACTACAGACCCCTCCCTGTGTGTGCGTGCGTGCGTGCGTGCGTGCGTCTGCAGGGGGTATCTGTCCCATCCATAGATATCAGGGGTACTGCAGCTGCTGCTGCTGTTCAAACTTTTGCTTTAGGCCCATTCCTTTGATGTTAATAAGCGTTTCTAGTACAATCTTTTTCGCTCTGTTCACCCACATCTTTACATTACCTCGTGTGTGTGTGTGTGTGTGTGTGTGTATGTGTATGTGTGTGTACGTGTGTATAGCATGTGTTTGAAACACTATACTGTATCTGCATAGAAAAAAAGCCTTCTTTTAGTAATGTACAGTTCAAATACTGTATGAACATGACCCCATCTCATCTCATCCCCCTGACTCTGGATACAAAACATTCATGTATTCGTTTGCAACTTTTCATACAATTTGCTTGCACCATTTCAGAGAAATTAAATATTTAAAATGGAAATAAATTGGTAACTGCAGTAACAAACAACACTGTACATGCTAATAGTACATCCATGTAAGCAGTACATACATGCTCAGGAGTTGTTTTTTTGGATCGGTATATACTTGTCATTATCCACTTCAACCATTTTAATTCCCCCCTTTTAAATTATTGTACTGGTTGATGTGTATGTATATATATATATATATATATATATATATAGATATATATCTATATATCTATATATATATATATATATATATATATTTCAACCATTATCACCTACAGTACAGTAGCATACAGTGCTCCCACTGCAGCAAGGGATTCTGGGAAATGACATGCAATGTTTACTCGCTCATCCCACAACGTGGCGGTATCAAATATAGCGTTTTCCCAGTTATTATATCCCTGCAGGATGTAGGATAATCCCAGCCAAACCCACATACTTACTACATTCCCGTTATGTCACATGTATTATTTCCTGTGAAGGAAGCGCTATGTATATTCCCATTATGGTCACAAATTGGACGATACTGTATTTTCATTATGTCTCCTATTATTTTCCCATGATATCTCATAGAATACTGTCATCCAAAACCACATCATTATTGAATGATTGAAAATGATGCCTCCGTTTTATGTCAAGATTGTCTTGACACTTAGACCCCCAAGATTTCAATAGCGCCTCACTTAAAAGATGACATTATTTTTGATTCAAATGAACTTTTATGGTGCAGAAGCCGCATGGTGCCTGTGCCTACAGTGTATGTATTTGTCAGTGTGTCTCTATCTGCATTTCTGTCTCTTGCTGGCCGCCAGCCTGTGTGATGATGTCAGCCTGTCTGTGATGTAAGAGAGACATTGTGATATCATCACATACTGTAGGCAGGATGGCAGGTGTAAAGCTTCTAAAAGAGAGAGGGAGGGAGAGAGGTAGAGGAGAGAGAGGGAGAAAGAGGGAGAGAGAGAGCAAGCAGCTCCTCCCTCCCATGCAAATGACTGGAGGCAGAGGAGTAGAGGGACAGAAGCCTGTGCTGCTTGTAATGGGACAGGATTTGGGGTGCTGTTTCATGCTCTATCTCCCTCCCTCCCACTGTCTCAGGTGCAGAAAGTTTTCAAGGGAGAGAGGAAAGGAAGAGGAAAATGGAAGCTGAGGAGAGCTGGTCCTGTCCCTCTTGTTGGTAAAGAGGGGGCATCCAGAAAGAGGTAAGGAGATAGTTTTATTTTAATTCAAGAAGGAGTGCCTGGTGGCGAAGCTGGTGTGCTCTGTCACACTACAGACCCCTCCCTGTGTGTGCGTGCGTGCGTGCGTGCGTGCGTCTGCAGGGGGTATCTGTCCCATCCATAGATATCAGGGGTACTGCAGCTGCTGCTGCTGTTCAAACTTTTGCTTTAGGCCCATTCCTTTGATGTTAATAAGTGTTTCTAGTACAATCTTTTTCGCTCTGTTCACCCACATCTTTACATTACCTCGTGTGTGTGTGTGTGTGTGTGTGTGTGTATGTGTATGTGTGTGTACGTGTGTATAGCATGTGTTTGAAACACTATACTGTATCTGCATAGAAAAAAAGCCTTCTTTTAGTAATGTACAGTTCAAATACTGTATGAACATGACCCCATCTCATCTCATCCCCCTGACTCTGGATACAAAACATTCATGTATTCGTTTGCAACTTTTCATACAATTTGCTTGCACCATTTCAGAGAAATTAAATATTTAAAATGGAAATAAATTGGTAACTGCAGTAACAAACAACACTGTACATGCTAATAGTACATCCATGTAAGCAGTACATACATGCTCAGGAGTTGTTTTTTTGGATCGGTATATACTTGTCATTATCCACTTCAACCATTTTAATTCCCCCCTTTTAAATTATTGTACTGGTTGATGTGTATGTATATATATATATATATATATATATATATATATATATATATATATATATATAGATATATATCTATATATCTATATATATATATATATATATATATATTTCAACCATTATCACCTACAGTACAGTAGCATACAGTGCTCCCACTGCAGCAAGGGATTCTGGGAAATGACATGCAATGTTTACTCGCTCATCCCACAACGTGGCGGTATCAAATATAGCGTTTTCCCAGTTATTATATCCCTGCAGGATGTAGGATAATCCCAGCCAAACCCACATACTTACTACATTCCCGTTATGTCACATGTATTATTTCCTGTGAAGGAAGCGCTATGTATATTCCCATTATGGTCACAAATTGGACGATACTGTATTTCCATTATGTCTCCTATTATTTTCCCATGATATCTCATAGAATACTGTCATCCAAAACCACATCATTATTGAATGATTGAAAATGATGCCTCCGTTTTATGTCAAGATTGTCTTGACACTTAGACCCCCAAGATTTCAATAGCGCCTCACTTAAAAGATGACATTATTTTTGATTCAAATGAACTTTTATGGTGCAGAAGCCGCATGGTGCCTGTGCCTACAGTGTATGTATTTGTCAGTGTGTCTCTATCTGCATTTCTGTCTCTTGCTGGCCGCCAGCCTGTGTGATGATGTCAGCCTGTCTGTGATGTAAGAGAGACATTGTGATATCATCACATACTGTAGGCAGGATGGCAGGTGTAAAGCTTCTAAAAGAGAGAGGGAGGGAGAGAGGTAGAGGAGAGAGAGGGAGAAAGAGGGAGAGAGAGAGCAAGCAGCTCCTCCCTCCCATGCAAATGACTGGAGGCAGAGGAGTAGAGGGACAGAAGCCTGTGCTGCTTGTAATGGGACAGGATTTGGGGTGCTGTTTCATGCTCTATCTCCCTCCCTCCCACTGTCTCAGGTGCAGAAAGTTTTCAAGGGAGAGAAGAAAGGAAGAGGAAAATGGAAGCTGAGGAGAGCTGGTCCTGTCCCTCTTGTTGGTAAAGAGGGGGCATCCAGAAAGAGGTAAGGAGATAGTTTTATTTTAATTCAAGAAGGAGTGCCTGGTGGCGAAGCTGGTGTGCTCTGTCACACTACAGACCCCTCCCTGTGTGTGTGCGTGCGTGCGTGCGTCTGCAGGGGGTATCTGTCCCATCCATAGATATCAGGGGTACTGCAGCTGCTGCTTCTGTTCAAACTTTTGCTTTAGGCCCATTCCTTTGATGTTAATAAGCGTTTCTAGTACAATCTTTTTCGCTCTGTTCACCCACATCTTTACATTACCTCGTGTGTGTGTGTGTGTGTGTGTGTGTATGTGTATGTGTGTGTACGTGTGTATAGCATGTGTTTGAAACACTATACTGTATCTGCATAGAAAAAAAGCCTTCTTTTAGTAATGTACAGTTCAAATACTGTATGAACATGACCCCATCTCATCTCATCCCCCTGACTCTGGATACAAAACATTCATGTATTCGTTTGCAACTTTTCATACAATTTGCTTGCACCATTTCAGAGAAATTAAATATTTAAAATGGAAATAAATTGGTAACTGCAGTAACAAACAACACTGTACATGCTAATAGTACATCCATGTAAGCAGTACATACATGCTCAGGAGTTGTTTTTTTGGATCGGTATATACTTGTCATTATCCACTTCAACCATTTTAATTCCCCCCTTTTAAATTATTGTACTGGTTGATGTGTATGTATATATATATATATATATATATAAGATATATATCTATATATCTATATATATATATATATATATATTTCAACCATTATCACCTACAGTACAGTAGCATACAGTGCTCCCACTGCAGCAAGGGATTCTGGGAAATGACATGCAATGTTTACTCGCTCATCCCACAACGTGGCGGTATCAAATATAGCGTTTTCCCAGTTATTATATCCCTGCAGGATGTAGGATAATCCCAGCCAAACCCATACTTACTACATTCCCGTTATGTCACATGTATTATTTCCTGTGAAGGAAGCGCTATGTATATTCCCATTATGGTCACAAATTGGACGATACTGTATTTCCATTATGTCTCCTATTATTTTCCCATGATATCTCATAGAATACTGTCATCCAAAACCACATCATTATTGAATGATTGAAAATGATGCCTCCGTTTTATGTCAAGATTGTCTTGACACTTAGACCCCCAAGATTTCAATAGCGCCTCACTTAAAAGATGACATTATTTTTGATTCAAATGAACTTTTATGGTGCAGAAGCCGCATGGTGCCTGTGCCTACAGTGTATGTATTTGTCAGTGTGTCTCTATCTGCATTTCTGTCTCTTGCTGGCCGCCAGCCTGTGTGATGATGTCAGCCTGTCTGTGATGTAAGAGAGACATTGTGATATCATCACATACTGTAGGCAGGATGGCAGGTGTAAAGCTTCTAAAAGAGAGAGGGAGGGAGAGAGGTAGAGGAGAGAGAGGGAGAAAGAGGGAGAGAGAGAGCAAGCAGCTCCTCCCTCCCATGCAAATGACTGGAGGCAGAGGAGTAGAGGGACAGAAGCCTGTGCTGCTTGTAATGGGACAGGATTTGGGGTGCTGTTTCATGCTCTATCTCCCTCCCTCCCACTGTCTCAGGTGCAGAAAGTTTTCAAGGGAGAGAGGAAAGGAAGAGGAAAATGGAAGCTGAGGAGAGCTGGTCCTGTCCCTCTTGTTGGTAAAGAGGGGGCATCCAGAAAGAGGTAAGGAGATAGTTTTATTTTAATTCAAGAAGGAGTGCCTGGTGGCGAAGCTGGTGTGCTCTGTCACACTACAGACCCCTCCCTGTGTGTGTGTGTGCGTGCGTGCGTGCGTGCGTGCGTCTGCAGGGGGTATCTGTCCCATCCATAGATATCAGGGGTACTGCAGCTGCTGCTGCTGTTCAAACTTTTGCTTTAGGCCCATTCCTTTGATGTTAATAAGCGTTTCTAGTACAATCTTTTTCGCTCTGTTCACCCACATCTTTACATTACCTCGTGTGTGTGTGTGTGTGTGTGTGTGTGTGTGTATGTGTATGTGTGTGTACGTGTGTATAGCATGTGTTTGAAACACTATACTGTATCTGCATAGAAAAAAAGCCTTCTTTTAGTAATGTACAGTTCAAATACTGTATGAACATGACCCCATCTCATCTCATCCCCCTGACTCTGGATACAAAACATTCATGTATTCGTTTGCAACTTTTCATACAATTTGCTTGCACCATTTCAGAGAAATTAAATATTTAAAATGGAAATAAATTGGTAACTGCAGTAACAAACAACACTGTACATGCTAATAGTACATCCATGTAAGCAGTACATACATGCTCAGGAGTTGTTTTTTTGGATCAGTATATACTTGTCATTATCCACTTCAACCATTTTAATTCCCCCCTTTTAAATTATTGTACTGGTTGATGTGTATGTATATATATATATATATATATATATATATATATATATATAGATATATATATATAGATATATATCTATATATCTATATATATATATATATATATATATTTCAACCATTATCACCTACAGTACAGTAGCATACAGTGCTCCCACTGCAGCAAGGGATTCTGGGAAATGACATGCAATGTTTACTCGCTCATCCCACAACGTGGCGGTATCAAATATAGCGTTTTCCCAGTTATTATATCCCTGCAGGATGTAGGATAATCCCAGCCAAACCCACATACTTACTACATTCCCGTTATGTCACATGTATTATTTCCTGTGAAGGAAGCGCTATGTATATTCCCATTATGGTCACAAATTGGACGATACTGTATTTCCATTATGTCTCCTATTATTTTCCCATGATATCTCATAGAATACTGTCATCCAAAACCACATCATTATTGAATGATTGAAAATGATGCCTCCGTTTTATGTCAAGATTGTCTTGACACTTAGACCCCCAAGATTTCAATAGCGCCTCACTTAAAAGATGACATTATTTTTGATTCAAATGAACTTTTATGGTGCAGAAGCCGCATGGTGCCTGTGCCTACAGTGTATGTATTTGTCAGTGTGTCTCTATCTGCATTTCTGTCTCTTGCTGGCCGCCAGCCTGTGTGATGATGTCAGCCTGTCTGTGATGTAAGAGAGACATTGTGATATCATCACATACTGTAGGCAGGATGGCAGGTGTAAAGCTTCTAAAAGAGAGAGGGAGGGAGAGAGGTAGAGGAGAGAGAGGGAGAAAGAGGGAGAGAGAGAGCAAGCAGCTCCTCCCTCCCATGCAAATGACTGGAGGCAGAGGAGTAGAGGGACAGAAGCCTGTGCTGCTTGTAATGGGACAGGATTTGGGGTGCTGTTTCATGCTCTATCTCCCTCCCTCCCACTGTCTCAGGTGCAGAAAGTTTTCAAGGGAGAGAGGAAAGGAAGAGGAAAATGGAAGCTGAGGAGAGCTGGTCCTGTCCCTCTTGTTGGTAAAGAGGGGGCATCCAGAAAGAGGTAAGGAGATAGTTTTATTTTAATTCAAGAAGGAGTGCCTGGTGGTGAAGCTGGTGTGCTCTGTCACACTACAGACCCCTCCCTGTGTGTGTGCGTGCGTGCGTGCGTGCGTCTGCAGGGGGTATCTGTCCCATCCATAGATATCAGGGGTACTGCAGCTGCTGCTGCTGTTCAAACTTTTGCTTTAGGCCCATTCCTTTGATGTTAATAAGCGTTTCTAGTACAATCTTTTTCGCTCTGTTCACCCACATCTTTACATTACCTCGTGTGTGTGTGTGTGTGTGTGTGTGTGTGTATGTGTGTGTACGTGTGTATAGCATGTGTTTGAAACACTATACTGTATCTGCATAGAAAAAAAGCCTTCTTTTAGTAATGTACAGTTCAAATACTGTATGAACATGACCCCATCTCATCTCATCCCCCTGACTCTGGATACAAAACATTCATGTATTCGTTTGCAACTTTTCATACAATTTGCTTGCACCATTTCAGAGAAATTAAATATTTAAAATGGAAATAAATTGGTAACTGCAGTAACAAACAACACTGTACATGCTAATAGTACATCCATGTAAGCAGTACATACATGCTCAGGAGTTGTTTTTTTGGATCGGTATATACTTGTCATTATCCACTTCAACCATTTTAATTCCCCCCTTTTAAATTATTGTACTGGTTGATGTGTATGTATATATATATATATATATATATATATAGATATATATCTATATATCTATATATATATATATATATATATTTCAACCATTATCACCTACAGTACAGTAGCATACAGTGCTCCCACTGCAGCAAGGGATTCTGGGAAATGACATGCAATGTTTACTCGCTCATCCCACAACGTGGCGGTATCAAATATAGCGTTTTCCCAGTTATTATATCCCTGCAGGATGTAGGATAATCCCAGCCAAACCCACATACTTACTACATTCCCGTTATGTCACATGTATTATTTCCTGTGAAGGAAGCGCTATGTATATTCCCATTATGGTCACAAATTGGACGATACTGTATTTCCATTATGTCTCCTATTATTTTCCCATGATATCTCATAGAATACTGTCATCCAAAACCACATCATTATTGAATGATTGAAAATGATGCCTCCGTTTTATGTCAAGATTGTCTTGACACTTAGACCCCCAAGATTTCAATAGCGCCTCACTTAAAAGATGACATTATTTTTGATTCAAATGAACTTTTATGGTGCAGAAGCCGCATGGTGCCTGTGCCTACAGTGTATGTATTTGGATCACATACTGTAGGCAGGATGGCAGGTGTAAAGCTTCTAAAAGAGAGAGGGAGGGAGAGAGGTAGAGGAGAGAGAGGGAGAAAGAGGGAGAGAGAGAGCAAGCAGCTCCTCCCTCCCATGCAAATGACTGGAGGCAGAGGAGTAGAGGGACAGAAGCCTGTGCTGCTTGTAATGGGACAGGATTTGGGGTGCTGTTTCATGCTCTATCTCCCTCCCTCCCACTGTCTCAGGTGCAGAAAGTTTTCAAGGGAGAGAGGAAAGGAAGAGGAAAATGGAAGCTGAGGAGAGCTGGTCCTGTCCCTCTTGTTGGTAAAGAGGGGGCATCCAGAAAGAGGTAAGGAGATAGTTTTATTTTAATTCAAGAAGGAGTGCCTGGTGGCGAAGCTGGTGTGCTCTGTCACACTACAGACCCCTCCCTGTGTGTGCGTGCGTGCGTGCGTGCGTCTGCAGGGGGTATCTGTCCCATCCATAGATATCAGGGGTACTGCAGCTGCTGCTGCTGTTCAAACTTTTGCTTTAGGCCCATTCCTTTGATGTTAATAAGCGTTTCTAGTACAATCTTTTTCGCTCTGTTCACCCACATCTTTACATTACCTCGTGTGTGTGTGTGTGTGTGTGTGTGTGTGTGTGTGTGTGTATGTGTATGTGTGTGTACGTGTGTATAGCATGTGTTTGAAACACGATACTGTATCTGCATAGAAAAAAAGCCTTCTTTTAGTAATGTACAGTTCAAATACTGTATGAACATGACCCCATCTCATCTCATCCCCCTGACTCTGGATACAAAACATTCATGTATTCGTTTGCAACTTTTCATACAATTTGCTTGCACCATTTCAGAGAAATTAAATATTTAAAATGGAAATAAATTGGTAACTGCAGTAACAAACAACACTGTACATGCTAATAGTACATCCATGTAAGCAGTACATACATGCTCAGGAGTTGTTTTTTTGGATCGGTATATACTTGTCATTATCCACTTCAACCATTTTAATTCCCCCCTTTTAAATTATTGTACTGGTTGATGTGTATGTATATATATATATATATATATATATATATATATATATATATATATATATATATAGATATATATCTATATATATATATATATATATATTTCAACCATTATCACCTACAGTACAGTAGCATACAGTGCTCCCACTGCAGCAAGGGATTCTGGGAAATGACATGCAATGTTTACTCGCTCATCCCACAACGTGGCGGTATCAAATATAGCGTTTTCCCAGTTATTATATCCCTGCAGGATGTAGGATAATCCCAGCCAAACCCACATACTTACTACATTCCCGTTATGTCACATGTATTATTTCCTGTGAAGGAAGCGCTATGTATATTCCCATTATGGTCACAAATTGGACGATACTGTATTTCCATTATGTCTCCTATTATTTTCCCATGATATCTCATAGAATACTGTCATCCAAAACCACATCATTATTGAATGATTGAAAATGATGCCTCCGTTTTATGTCAAGATTGTCTTGACACTTAGACCCCCAAGATTTCAATAGCGCCTCACTTAAAAGATGACATTATTTTTGATTCAAATGAACTTTTATGGTGCAGAAGCCGCATGGTGCCTGTGCCTACAGTGTATGTATTTGTCAGTGTGTCTCTATCTGCATTTCTGTCTCTTGCTGGCCGCCAGCCTGTGTGATGATGTCAGCCTGTCTGTGATGTAAGAGAGACATTGTGATATCATCACATACTGTAGGCAGGATGGCAGGTGTAAAGCTTCTAAAAGAGAGAGGGAGGGAGAGAGGTAGAGGAGAGAGAGGGAGAAAGAGGGAGAGAGAGAGCAAGCAGCTCCTCCCTCCCATGCAAATGACTGGAGGCAGAGGAGTAGAGGGACAGAAGCCTGTGCTGCTTGTAATGGGACAGGATTTGGGGTGCTGTTTCATGCTCTATCTCCCTCCCTCCCACTGTCTCAGGTGCAGAAAGTTTTCAAGGGAGAGAGGAAAGGAAGAGGAAAATGGAAGCTGAGGAGAGCTGGTCCTGTCCCTCTTGTTGGTAAAGAGGGGGCATCCAGAAAGAGGTAAGGAGATAGTTTTATTTTAATTCAAGAAGGAGTGCCTGGTGGCGAAGCTGGTGTGCTCTCTCACACTACAGACCCCTCCCTGTGTGTGTGCGTGCGTGCGTGCGTGCGTGCGTGCGTCTGCAGGGGGTATCTGTCCCATCCATAGATATCAGGGGTACTGCAGCTGCTGCTGCTGTTCAAACTTTTGCTTTAGGCCCATTCCTTTGATGTTAATAAGCGTTTCTAGTACAATCTTTTTCGCTCTGTTCACCCACATCTTTACATTACCTCGTGTGTGTGTGTGTGTGTGTGTGTGTATGTGTATGTGTGTGTACGTGTGTATAGCATGTGTTTGAAACACTATACTGTATCTGCATAGAAAAAAAGCCTTCTTTTAGTAATGTACAGTTCAAATACTGTATGAACATGACCCCATCTCATCTCATCCCCCTGACTCTGGATACAAAACATTCATGTATTCGTTTGCAACTTTTCATACAATTTGCTTGCACCATTTCAGAGAAATTAAATATTTAAAATGGAAATAAATTGGTAACTGCAGTAACAAACAACACTGTACATGCTAATAGTACATCCATGTAAGCAGTACATACATGCTCAGGAGTTGTTTTTTTGGATCGGTATATACTTGTCATTATCCACTTCAACCATTTTAATTCCCCCCTTTTAAATTATTGTACTGGTTGATGTGTATGTATATATATATATATATATATATATATATATATATATATATATAGATATATATCTATATATATATATATATATATATATTTCAACCATTATCACCTACAGTACAGTAGCATACAGTGCTCCCACTGCAGCAAGGGATTCTGGGAAATGACATGCAATGTTTACTCGCTCATCCCACAACGTGGCGGTATCAAATATAGCGTTTTCCCAGTTATTATATCCCTGCAGGATGTAGGATAATCCCAGCCAAACCCACATACTTACTACATTCCCGTTATGTCACATGTATTATTTCCTGTGAAGGAAGCGCTATGTATATTCCCATTATGGTCACAAATTGGACGATACTGTATTTCCATTATGTCTCCTATTATTTTCCCATGATATCTCATAGAATACTGTCATCCAAAACCACATCATTATTGAATGATTGAAAATGATGCCTCCGTTTTATGTCAAGATTGTCTTGACACTTAGACCCCCAAGATTTCAATAGCGCCTCACTTAAAAGATGACATTATTTTTGATTCAAATGAACTTTTATGGTGCAGAAGCCGCATGGTGCCTGTGCCTACAGTGTATGTATTTGTCAGTGTGTCTCTATCTGCATTTCTGTCTCTTGCTGGCCGCCAGCCTGTGTGATGATGTCAGCCTGTCTGTGATGTAAGAGAGACATTGTGATATCATCACATACTGTAGGCAGGATGGCAGGTGTAAAGCTTCTAAAAGAGAGAGGGAGGGAGAGAGGTAGAGGAGAGAGAGGGAGAAAGAGGGAGAGAGAGAGCAAGCAGCTCCTCCCTCCCATGCAAATGACTGGAGGCAGAGGAGTAGAGGGACAGAAGCCTGTGCTGCTTGTAATGGGACAGGATTTGGGGTGCTGTTTCATGCTCTATCTCCCTCCCTCCCACTGTCTCAGGTGCAGAAAGTTTTCAAGGGAGAGAGGAAAGGAAGAGGAAAATGGAAGCTGAGGAGAGCTGGTCCTGTCCCTCTTGTTGGTAAAGAGGGGGCATCCAGAAAGAGGTAAGGAGATAGTTTTATTTTAATTCAAGAAGGAGTGCCTGGTGGCGAAGCTGGTGTGCTCTGTCACACTACAGACCCCTCCCTGTGTGTGTGCGTGCGTGCGTGCGTGCGTGCGTCTGCAGGGGGTATCTGTCCCATCCATAGATATCAGGGGTACTGCAGCTGCTGCTGTTCAAACTTTTGCTTTAGGCCCATTCCTTTGATGTTAATAAGCGTTTCTAGTACAATCTTTTTCGCTCTGTTCACCCACATCTTTACATTACCTCGTGTGTGTGTGTGTGTGTGTATGTGTATGTGTGTGTACGTGTGTATAGCATGTGTTTGAAACACTATACTGTATCTGCATAGAAAAAAAGCCTTCTTTTAGTAATGTACAGTTCAAATACTGTATGAACATGACCCCATCTCATCTCATCCCCCTGACTCTGGATACAAAACATTCATGTATTCGTTTGCAACTTTTCATACAATTTGCTTGCACCATTTCAGAGAAATTAAATATTTAAAATGGAAATAAATTGGTAACTGCAGTAACAAACAACACTGTACATGCTAATAGTACATCCATGTAAGCAGTACATACATGCTCAGGAGTTGTTTTTTTGGATCGGTATATACTTGTCATTATCCACTTCAACCATTTTAATTCCCCCCTTTTAAATTATTGTACTGGTTGATGTGTATGTATATATATATATATATATATATATATATATATATATATATATATATATATATATAGATATATATCTATATATCTATATATATATATATATATATATATATATATATATTTCAACCATTATCACCTACAGTACAGTAGCATACAGTGCTCCCACTGCAGCAAGGGATTCTGGGAAATGACATGCAATGTTTACTCGCTCATCCCACAACGTGGCGGTATCAAATATAGCGTTTTCCCAGTTATTATATCCCTGCAGGATGTAGGATAATCCCAGCCAAACCCACATACTTACTACATTCCCGTTATGTCACATGTATTATTTCCTGTGAAGGAAGCGCTATGTATATTCCCATTATGGTCACAAATTGGACGATACTGTATTTCCATTATGTCTCCTATTATTTTCCCATGATATCTCATAGAATACTGTCATCCAAAACCACATCATTATTGAATGATTGAAAATGATGCCTCCGTTTTATGTCAAGATTGTCTTGACACTTAGACCCCCAAGATTTCAATAGCGCCTCACTTAAAAGATGACATTATTTTTGATTCAAATGAACTTTTATGGTGCAGAAGCCGCATGGTGCCTGTGCCTACAGTGTATGTATTTGTCAGTGTGTCTCTATCTGCATTTCTGTCTCTTGCTGGCCGCCAGCCTGTGTGATGATGTCAGCCTGTCTGTGATGTAAGAGAGACATTGTGATATCATCACATACTGTAGGCAGGATGGCAGGTGTAAAGCTTCTAAAAGAGAGAGGGAGGGAGAGAGGTAGAGGAGAGAGAGGGAGAAAGAGGGAGAGAGAGAGCAAGCAGCTCCTCCCTCCCATGCAAATGACTGGAGGCAGAGGAGTAGAGGGACAGAAGCCTGTGCTGCTTGTAATGGGACAGGATTTGGGGTGCTGTTTCATGCTCTATCTCCCTCCCTCCCACTGTCTCAGGTGCAGAAAGTTTTCAAGGGAGAGAGGAAAGGAAGAGGAAAATGGAAGCTGAGGAGAGCTGGTCCTGTCCCTCTTGTTGGTAAAGAGGGGGCATCCAGAAAGAGGTAAGGAGATAGTTTTATTTTAATTCAAGAAGGAGTGCCTGGTGGCGAAGCTGGTGTGCTCTGTCACACTACAGACCCCTCCCTGTGTGTGTGCGTGCGTGCGTGCGTGCGTGCGTGCGTCTGCAGGGGGTATCTGTCCCATCCATAGATATCAGGGGTACTGCAGCTGCTGCTGCTGTTCAAACTTTTGCTTTAGGCCCATTCCTTTGATGTTAATAAGCGTTTCTAGTACAATCTTTTTCGCTCTGTTCACCCACATCTTTACATTACCTCGTGTGTGTGTGTGTGTGTGTGTGTGTGTATGTGTATGTGTGTGTACGTGTGTATAGCATGTGTTTGAAACACTATACTGTATCTGCATAGAAAAAAAGCCTTCTTTTAGTAATGTACAGTTCAAATACTGTATGAACATGACCCCATCTCATCTCATCCCCCTGACTCTGGATACAAAACATTCATGTATTCGTTTGCAACTTTTCATACAATTTGCTTGCACCATTTCAGAGAAATTAAATATTTAAAATGGAAATAAATTGGTAACTGCAGTAACAAACAACACTGTACATGCTAATAGTACATCCATGTAAGCAGTACATACATGCTCAGGAGTTGTTTTTTTGGATCGGTATATACTTGTCATTATCCACTTCAACCATTTTAATTCCCCCCCTTTAAATTATTGTACTGGTTGATGTGTATGTATATATATATATATATATATATATATATATATATATATATATATATATATATATATAGATATATATCTATATATATATATATATATATATATATATATATATATATATATATTTCAACCATTATCACCTACAGTACAGTAGCATACAGTGCTCCCACTGCAGCAAGGGATTCTGGGAAATGACATGCAATGTTTACTCGCTCATCCCACAACGTGGCGGTATCAAATATAGCGTTTTCCCAGTTATTATATCCCTGCAGGATGTAGGATAATCCCAGCCAAACCCACATACTTACTACATTCCCGTTATGTCACATGTATTATTTCCTGTGAAGGAAGCGCTATGTATATTCCCATTATGGTCACAAATTGGACGATACTGTATTTCCATTATGTCTCCTATTATTTTCCCATGATATCTCATAGAATACTGTCATCCAAAACCACATCATTATTGAATGATTGAAAATGATGCCTCCGTTTTATGTCAAGATTGTCTTGACACTTAGACCCCCAAGATTTCAATAGCGCCTCACTTAAAAGATGACATTATTTTTGATTCAAATGAACTTTTATGGTGCAGAAGCCGCATGGTGCCTGTGCCTACAGTGTATGTATTTGTCAGTGTGTCTCTATCTGCATTTCTGTCTCTTGCTGGCCGCCAGCCTGTGTGATGATGTCAGCCTGTCTGTGATGTAAGAGAGACATTGTGATATCATCACATACTGTAGGCAGGATGGCAGGTGTAAAGCTTCTAAAAGAGAGAGGGAGGGAGAGAGGTAGAGGAGAGAGAGGGAGAAAGAGGGAGAGAGAGAGCAAGCAGCTCCTCCCTCCCATGCAAATGACTGGAGGCAGAGGAGTAGAGGGACAGAAGCCTGTGCTGCTTGTAATGGGACAGGATTTGGGGTGCTGTTTCATGCTCTATCTCCCTCCCTCCCACTGTCTCAGGTGCAGAAAGTTTTCAAGGGAGAGAGGAAAGGAAGAGGAAAATGGAAGCTGAGGAGAGCTGGTCCTGTCCCTCTTGTTGGTAAAGAGGGGGCATCCAGAAAGAGGTAAGGAGATAGTTTTATTTTAATTCAAGAAGGAGTGCCTGGTGGCGAAGCTGGTGTGCTCTGTCACACTACAGACCCCTCCCTGTGTGTGTGCGTGCGTGCGTGCGTGCATCTGCAGGGGGTATCTGTCCCATCCATAGATATCACGGGTACTGCAGCTGCTGCTGCTGTTCAAACTTTTGCTTTAGGCCCATTCCTTTGATGTTAATAAGCGTTTCTAGTACAATCTTTTTCGCTCTGTTCACCCACATCTTTACATTACCTCGTGTGTGTGTGTGTGTGTGTGTGTGTGTATGTGTATGTGTGTGTACGTGTGTATAGCATGTGTTTGAAACACTATACTGTATCTGCATAGAAAAAAAGCCTTCTTTTAGTAATGTACAGTTCAAATACTGTATGAACATGACCCCATCTCATCTCATCCCCCTGACTCTGGATACAAAACATTCATGTATTCGTTTGCAACTTTTCATACAATTTGCTTGCACCATTTCAGAGAAATTAAATATTTAAAATGGAAATAAATTGGTAACTGCAGTAACAAACAACACTGTACATGCTAATAGTACATCCATGTAAGCAGTACATACATGCTCAGGAGTTGTTTTTTTGGATCGGTATATACTTGTCATTATCCACTTCAACCATTTTAATTCCCCCCTTTTAAATTATTGTACTGGTTGATGTGTATGTATATATATATATATATATATATATATATATATATATATATATATATATATATATATATATATATATATATATAGATATATATCTATATATCTATATATATATATATATATATATATTTCAACCATTATCACCTACAGTACAGTAGCATACAGTGCTCCCACTGCAGCAAGGGATTCTGGGAAATGACATGCAATGTTTACTCGCTCATCCCACAACGTGGCGGTATCAAATATAGCGTTTTCCCAGTTATTATATCCCTGCAGGATGTAGGATAATCCCAGCCAAACCCACATACTTACTACATTCCCGTTATGTCACATGTATTATTTCCTGTGAAGGAAGCGCTATGTATATTCCCATTATGGTCACAAATTGGACGATACTGTATTTCCATTATGTCTCCTATTATTTTCCCATGATATCTCATAGAATACTGTCATCCAAAACCACATCATTATTGAATGATTGAAAATGATGCCTCCGTTTTATGTCAAGATTGTCTTGACACTTAAACCCCCAAGATTTCAATAGCGCCTCACTTAAAAGATGACATTATTTTTGATTCAAATGAACTTTTATGGTGCAGAAGCCGCATGGTGCCTGTGCCTACAGTGTATGTATTTGTCAGTGTGTCTCTATCTGCATTTCTGTCTCTTGCTGGCCGCCAGCCTGTGTGATGATGTCAGCCTGTCTGTGATGTAAGAGAGACATTGTGATATCATCACATACTGTAGGCAGGATGGCAGGTGTAAAGCTTCTAAAAGAGAGAGGGAGGGAGAGAGGTAGAGGAGAGAGAGGGAGAAAGAGGGAGAGAGAGAGCAAGCAGCTCCTCCCTCCCATGCAAATGACTGGAGGCAGAGGAGTAGAGGGACAGAAGCCTGTGCTGCTTGTAATGGGACAGGATTTGGGGTGCTGTTTCATGCTCTATCTCCCTCCCTCCCACTGTCTCAGGTGCAGAAAGTTTTCAAGGGAGAGAGGAAAGGAAGAGGAAAATGGAAGCTGAGGAGAGCTGGTCCTGTCCCTCTTGTTGGTAAAGAGGGGGCATCCAGAAAGAGGTAAGGAGATAGTTTTATTTTAATTCAAGAAGGAGTGCCTGGTGGCGAAGCTGGTGTGCTCTGTCACACTACAGACCCCTCCCTGTGTGTGCGTGCGTGCGTGCGTGCGTCTGCAGGGGGTATCTGTCCCATCCATAGATATCAGGGGTACTGCAGCTGCTGCTGCTGTTCAAACTTTTGCTTTAGGCCCATTCCTTTGATGTTAATAAGCGTTTCTAGTACAATCTTTTTCGCTCTGTTCACCCACATCTTTACATTACCTCGTGTGTGTGTGTGTGTGTGTGTATGTGTATGTGTGTGTACGTGTGTATAGCATGTGTTTGAAACACTATACTGTATCTGCATAGAAAAAAAGCCTTCTTTTAGTAATGTACAGTTCAAATACTGTATGAACATGACCCCATCTCATCTCATCCCCCTGACTCTGGATACAAAACATTCATGTATTCGTTTGCAACTTTTCATACAATTTGCTTGCACCATTTCAGAGAAATTAAATATTTAAAATGGAAATAAATTGGTAACTGCAGTAACAAACAACACTGTACATGCTAATAGTACATCCATGTAAGCAGTACATACATGCTCAGGAGTTGTTTTTTTGGATCGGTATATACTTGTCATTATCCACTTCAACCATTTTAATTCCCCCCTTTTAAATTATTGTACTGGTTGATGTGTATGTATATATATATATATATATATATATATATATATATATATATATAGATATATATCTATATATCTATATATATATATATATATATATATTTCAACCATTATCACCTACAGTACAGTAGCATACAGTGCTCCCACTGCAGCAAGGGATTCTGGGAAATGACATGCAATGTTTACTCGCTCATCCCACAACGTGGCGGTATCAAATATAGCGTTTTCCCAGTTATTATATCCCTGCAGGATGTAGGATAATCCCAGCCAAACCCACATACTTACTACATTCCCGTTATGTCACATGTATTATTTCCTGTGAAGGAAGCGCTATGTATATTCCCATTATGGTCACAAATTGGACGATACTGTATTTCCATTATGTCTCCTATTATTTTCCCATGATATCTCATAGAATACTGTCATCCAAAACCACATCATTATTGAATGATTGAAAATGATGCCTCCGTTTTATGTCAAGATTGTCTTGACACTTAGACCCCCAAGATTTCAATAGCGCCTCACTTAAAAGATGACATTATTTTTGATTCAAATGAACTTTTATGGTGCAGAAGCCGCATGGTGCCTGTGCCTACAGTGTATGTATTTGTCAGTGTGTCTCTATCTGCATTTCTGTCTCTTGCTGGCCGCCAGCCTGTGTGATGATGTCAGCCTGTCTGTGATGTAAGAGAGACATTGTGATATCATCACATACTGTAGGCAGGATGGCAGGTGTAAAGCTTCTAAAAGAGAGAGGGAGGGAGAGAGGTAGAGGAGAGAGAGGGAGAAAGAGGGAGAGAGAGAGCAAGCAGCTCCTCCCTCCCATGCAAATGACTGGAGGCAGAGGAGTAGAGGGACAGAAGCCTGTGCTGCTTGTAATGGGACAGGATTTGGGGTGCTGTTTCATGCTCTATCTCCCTCCCTCCCACTGTCTCAGGTGCAGAAAGTTTTCAAGGGAGAGAGGAAAGGAAGAGGAAAATGGAAGCTGAGGAGAGCTGGTCCTGTCCCTCTTGTTGGTAAAGAGGGGGCATCCAGAAAGAGGTAAGGAGATAGTTTTATTTTAATTCAAGAAGGAGTGCCTGGTGGCGAAGCTGGTGTGCTCTGTCACACTACAGACCCCTCCCTGTGTGTGCGTGCGTGCGTGCGTGCGTGCGTCTGCAGGGGGTATCTGTCCCATCCATAGATATCAGGGGTACTGCAGCTGCTGCTGCTGTTCAAACTTTTGCTTTAGGCCCATTCCTTTGATGTTAATAAGCGTTTCTAGTACAATCTTTTTCGCTCTGTTCACCCACATCTTTACATTACCTCGTGTGTGTGTGTGTGTGTGTGTGTGTATGTGTATGTGTGTGTACGTGTGTATAGCATGTGTTTGAAACACTATACTGTATCTGCATAGAAAAAAAGCCTTCTTTTAGTAATGTACAGTTCAAATACTGTATGAACATGACCCCATCTCATCTCATCCCCCTGACTCTGGATACAAAACATTCATGTATTCGTTTGCAACTTTTCATACAATTTGCTTGCACCATTTCAGAGAAATTAAATATTTAAAATGGAAATAAATTGGTAACTGCAGTAACAAACAACACTGTACATGCTAATAGTACATCCATGTAAGCAGTACATACATGCTCAGGAGTTGTTTTTTTGGATCGGTATATACTTGTCATTATCCACTTCAACCATTTTAATTCCCCCCTTTTAAATTATTGTACTGGTTGATGTGTATGTATATATATATATATATATATATATATATATATATATATATATAGATATATATCTATATATCTATATATATATATATATTTCAACCATTATCACCTACAGTACAGTAGCATACAGTGCTCCCACTGCAGCAAGGGATTCTGGGAAATGACATGCAATGTTTACTCGCTCATCCCACAACGTGGCGGTATCAAATATAGCGTTTTCCCAGTTATTATATCCCTGCAGGATGTAGGATAATCCCAGCCAAACCCACATACTTACTACATTCCCGTTATGTCACATGTATTATTTCCTGTGAAGGAAGCGCTATGTATATTCCCATTATGGTCACAAATTGGACGATACTGTATTTCCATTATGTCTCCTATTATTTTCCCATGATATCTCATAGAATACTGTCATCCAAAACCACATCATTATTGAATGATTGAAAATGATGCCTCCGTTTTATGTCAAGATTGTCTTGACACTTAGACCCCCAAGATTTCAATAGCGCCTCACTTAAAAGATGACATTATTTTTGATTCAAATGAACTTTTATGGTGCAGAAGCCGCATGGTGCCTGTGCCTACAGTGTATGTATTTGTCAGTGTGTCTCTATCTGCATTTCTGTCTCTTGCTGGCCGCCAGCCTGTGTGATGATGTCAGCCTGTCTGTGATGTAAGAGAGACATTGTGATATCATCACATACTGTAGGCAGGATGGCAGGTGTAAAGCTTCTAAAAGAGAGAGGGAGGGAGAGAGGTAGAGGAGAGAGAGGGAGAAAGAGGGAGAGAGAGAGCAAGCAGCTCCTCCCTCCCATGCAAATGACTGGAGGCAGAGGAGTAGAGGGACAGAAGCCTGTGCTGCTTGTAATGGGACAGGATTTGGGGTGCTGTTTCATGCTCTATCTCCCTCCCTCCCACTGTCTCAGGTGCAGAAAGTTTTCAAGGGAGAGAGGAAAGGAAGAGGAAAATGGAAGCTGAGGAGAGCTGGTCCTGTCCCTCTTGTTGGTAAAGAGGGGGCATCCAGAAAGAGGTAAGGAGATAGTTTTATTTTAATTCAAGAAGGAGTGCCTGGTGGCGAAGCTGGTGTGCTCTGTCACACTACAGACCCCTCCCTGTGTGTGCGTGCGTGCGTGCGTGCGTGCGTCTGCAGGGGGTATCTGTCCCATCCATAGATATCAGGGGTACTGCAGCTGCTGCTGCTGTTCAAACTTTTGCTTTAGGCCCATTCCTTTGATGTTAATAAGCGTTTCTAGTACAATCTTTTTCGCTCTGTTCACCCACATCTTTACATTACCTCGTGTGTGTGTGTGTGTGTGTGTATGTGTATGTGTGTGTACGTGTGTATAGCATGTGTTTGAAACACTATACTGTATCTGCATAGAAAAAAAGCCTTCTTTTAGTAATGTACAGTTCAAATACTGTATGAACATGACCCCATCTCATCTCATCCCCCTGACTCTGGATACAAAACATTGATGTATTCGTTTGCAACTTTTCATACAATTTGCTTGCACCATTTCAGAGAAATTAAATATTTAAAATGGAAATAAATTGGTAACTGCAGTAACAAACAACACTGTACATGCTAATAGTACATCCATGTAAGCAGTACATACATGCTCAGGAGTTGTTTTTTTGGATCGGTATATACTTGTCATTATCCACTTCAACCATTTTAATTCCCCCCTTTTAAATTATTGTACTGGTTGATGTGTATGTATATATATATATATATATATATATATATATATATATATATATATATATATATAGATATATATCTATATATCTATATATATATATATATATATATATTTCAACCATTATCACCTACAGTACAGTAGCATACAGTGCTCCCACTGCAGCAAGGGATTCTGGGAAATGACATGCAATGTTTACTCGCTCATCCCACAACGTGGCGGTATCAAATATAGCGTTTTCCCAGTTATTATATCCCTGCAGGATGTAGGATAATCCCAGCCAAACCCACATACTTACTACATTCCCGTTATGTCACATGTATTATTTCCTGTGAAGGAAGCGCTATGTATATTCCCATTATGGTCACAAATTGGACGATACTGTATTTCCATTATGTCTCCTATTATTTTCCCATGATATCTCATAGAATACTGTCATCCAAAACCACATCATTATTGAATGATTGAAAATGATGCCTCCGTTTTATGTCAAGATTGTCTTGACACTTAGACCCCCAAGATTTCAATAGCGCCTCACTTAAAAGATGACATTATTTTTGATTCAAATGAACTTTTATGGTGCAGAAGCCGCATGGTGCCTGTGCCTACAGTGTATGTATTTGTCAGTGTGTCTCTATCTGCATTTCTGTCTCTTGCTGGCCGCCAGCCTGTGTGATGATGTCAGCCTGTCTGTGATGTAAGAGAGACATTGTGATATCATCACATACTGTAGGCAGGATGGCAGGTGTAAAGCTTCTAAAAGAGAGAGGGAGGGAGAGAGGTAGAGGAGAGAGAGGGAGAAAGAGGGAGAGAGAGAGCAAGCAGCTCCTCCCTCCCATGCAAATGACTGGAGGCAGAGGAGTAGAGGGACAGAAGCCTGTGCTGCTTGTAATGGGACAGGATTTGGGGTGCTGTTTCATGCTCTATCTCCCTCCCTCCCACTGTCTCAGGTGCAGAAAGTTTTCAAGGGAGAGAGGAAAGGAAGAGGAAAATGGAAGCTGAGGAGAGCTGGTCCTGTCCCTCTTGTTGGTAAAGAGGGGGCATCCAGAAAGAGGTAAGGAGATAGTTTTATTTTAATTCAAGAAGGAGTGCCTGGTGGCGAAGCTGGTGTGCTCTGTCACACTACAGACCCCTCCCTGTGTGTGCGTGCGTGCGTGCGTGCGTGCGTCTGCAGGGGGTATCTGTCCCATCCATAGATATCAGGGGTACTGCAGCTGCTGCTGCTGTTCAAACTTTTGCTTTAGGCCCATTCCTTTGATGTTAATAAGCGTTTCTAGTACAATCTTTTTCGCTCTGTTCACCCACATCTTTACATTACCTCGTGTGTGTGTGTGTGTGTGTGTGTGTATGTGTATGTGTGTGTACGTGTGTATAGCATGTGTTTGAAACACTATACTGTATCTGCATAGAAAAAAAGCCTTCTTTTAGTAATGTACAGTTCAAATACTGTATGAACATGACCCCATCTCATCTCATCCCCCTGACTCTGGATACAAAACATTCATGTATTCGTTTGCAACTTTTCATACAATTTGCTTGCACCATTTCAGAGAAATTAAATATTTAAAATGGAAATAAATTGGTAACTGCAGTAACAAACAACACTGTACATGCTAATAGTACATCCATGTAAGCAGTACATACATGCTCAGGAGTTGTTTTTTTGGATCGGTATATACTTGTCATTATCCACTTCAACCATTTTAATTCCCCCCTTTTAAATTATTGTACTGGTTGATGTGTATGTATATATATATATATATATATATATATATATATATATATATATATATAGATATATATCTATATATCTATATATATATATATATTTCAACCATTATCACCTACAGTACAGTAGCATACAGTGCTCCCACTGCAGCAAGGGATTCTGGGAAATGACATGCAATGTTTACTCGCTCATCCCACAACGTGGCGGTATCAAATATAGCGTTTTCCCAGTTATTATATCCCTGCAGGATGTAGGATAATCCCAGCCAAACCCACATACTTACTACATTCCCGTTATGTCACATGTATTATTTCCTGTGAAGGAAGCGCTATGTATATTCCCATTATGGTCACAAATTGGACGATACTGTATTTCCATTATGTCTCCTATTATTTTCCCATGATATCTCATAGAATACTGTCATCCAAAACCACATCATTATTGAATGATTGAAAATGATGCCTCCGTTTTATGTCAAGATTGTCTTGACACTTAGACCCCCAAGATTTCAATAGCGCCTCACTTAAAAGATGACATTATTTTTGATTCAAATGAACTTTTATGGTGCAGAAGCCGCATGGTGCCTGTGCCTACAGTGTATGTATTTGTCAGTGTGTCTCTATCTGCATTTCTGTCTCTTGCTGGCCGCCAGCCTGTGTGATGATGTCAGCCTGTCTGTGATGTAAGAGAGACATTGTGATATCATCACATACTGTAGGCAGGATGGCAGGTGTAAAGCTTCTAAAAGAGAGAGGGAGGGAGAGAGGTAGAGGAGAGAGAGGGAGAAAGAGGGAGAGAGAGAGCAAGCAGCTCCTCCCTCCCATGCAAATGACTGGAGGCAGAGGAGTAGAGGGACAGAAGCCTGTGCTGCTTGTAATGGGACAGGATTTGGGGTGCTGTTTCATGCTCTATCTCCCTCCCTCCCACTGTCTCAGGTGCAGAAAGTTTTCAAGGGAGAGAGGAAAGGAAGAGGAAAATGGAAGCTGAGGAGAGCTGGTCCTGTCCCTCTTGTTGGTAAAGAGGGGGCATCCAGAAAGAGGTAAGGAGATAGTTTTATTTTAATTCAAGAAGGAGTGCCTGGTGGCGAAGCTGGTGTGCTCTGTCACACTACAGACCCCTCCCTCTGTGTGTGCGTGCGTGCGTGCGTGCGTGCGTCTGCAGGGGGTATCTGTCCCATCCATAGATATCAGGGGTACTGCAGCTGCTGCTGCTGTTCAAACTTTTGCTTTAGGCCCATTCCTTTGATGTTAATAAGCGTTTCTAGTACAATCTTTTTCGCTCTGTTCACCCACATCTTTACATTACCTCGTGTGTGTGTGTGTGTGTGTGTGTGTGTGTGTGTGTGTATGTGTATGTGTGTGTACGTGTGTATAGCATGTGTTTGAAACACTATACTGTATCTGCATAGAAAAAAAGCCTTCTTTTAGTAATGTACAGTTCAAATACTGTATGAACATGACCCCATCTCATCTCATCCCCCTGACTCTGGATACAAAACATTCATGTATTCGTTTGCAACTTTTCATACAATTTGCTTGCACCATTTCAGAGAAATTAAATATTTAAAATGGAAATAAATTGGTAACTGCAGTAACAAACAACACTGTACATGCTAATAGTACATCCATGTAAGCAGTACATACATGCTCAGGAGTTGTTTTTTTGGATCGGTATATACTTGTCATTATCCACTTCAACCATTTTAATTCCCCCCTTTTAAATTATTGTACTGGTTGATGTGTATGTATATATATATATATATATATAGATATATATCTATATATCTATATATATATATATATATATATATTTCAACCATTATCACCTACAGTACAGTAGCATACAGTGCTCCCACTGCAGCAAGGGATTCTGGGAAATGACATGCAATGTTTACTCGCTCATCCCACAACGTGGCGGTATCAAATATAGCGTTTTCCCAGTTATTATATCCCTGCAGGATGTAGGATAATCCCAGCCAAACCCACATACTTACTACATTCCCGTTATGTCACATGTATTATTTCCTGTGAAGGAAGCGCTATGTATATTCCCATTATGGTCACAAATTGGACGATACTGTATTTCCATTATGTCTCCTATTATTTTCCCATGATATCTCATAGAATACTGTCATCCAAAACCACATCATTATTGAATGATTGAAAATGATGCCTCCGTTTTATGTCAAGATTGTCTTGACACTTAGACCCCCAAGATTTCAATAGCGCCTCACTTAAAAGATGACATTATTTTTGATTCAAATGAACTTTTATGGTGCAGAAGCCGCATGGTGCCTGTGCCTACAGTGTATGTATTTGTCAGTGTGTCTCTATCTGCATTTCTGTCTCTTGCTGGCCGCCAGCCTGTGTGATGATGTCAGCCTGTCTGTGATGTAAGAGAGACATTGTGATATCATCACATACTGTAGGCAGGATGGCAGGTGTAAAGCTTCTAAAAGAGAGAGGGAGGGAGAGAGGTAGAGGAGAGAGAGGGAGAAAGAGGGAGAGAGAGAGCAAGCAGCTCCTCCCTCCCATGCAAATGACTGGAGGCAGAGGAGTAGAGGGACAGAAGCCTGTGCTGCTTGTAATGGGACAGGATTTGGGGTGCTGTTTCATGCTCTATCTCCCTCCCTCCCACTGTCTCAGGTGCAGAAAGTTTTCAAGGGAGAGAGGAAAGGAAGAGGAAAATGGAAGCTGAGGAGAGCTGGTCCTGTCCCTCTTGTTGGTAAAGAGGGGGCATCCAGAAAGAGGTAAGGAGATAGTTTTATTTTAATTCAAGAAGGAGTGCCTGGTGGCGAAGCTGGTGTGCTCTGTCACACTACAGACCCCTCCCTGTGTGTGCGTGCGTGCGTGCGTGCGTGCGTCTGCAGGGGGTATCTGTCCCATCCATAGATATCAGGGGTACTGCAGCTGCTGCTGCTGTTCAAACTTTTGCTTTAGGCCCATTCCTTTGATGTTAATAAGCGTTTCTAGTACAATCTTTTTCGCTCTGTTCACCCACATCTTTACATTACCTCGTGTGTGTGTGTGTGTGTGTGTGTGTGTATGTGTATGTGTGTGTACGTGTGTATAGCATGTGTTTGAAACACTATACTGTATCTGCATAGAAAAAAAGCCTTCTTTTAGTAATGTACAGTTCAAATACTGTATGAACATGACCCCATCTCATCTCATCCCCCTGACTCTGGATACAAAACATTCATGTATTCGTTTGCAACTTTTCATACAATTTGCTTGCACCATTTCAGAGAAATTAAATATTTAAAATGGAAATAAATTGGTAACTGCAGTAACAAACAACACTGTACATGCTAATAGTACATCCATGTAAGCAGTACATACATGCTCAGGAGTTGTTTTTTTGGATCGGTATATACTTGTCATTATCCACTTCAACCATTTTAATTCCCCCCTTTTAAATTATTGTACTGGTTGATGTGTATGTATATATATATATATATATATATATATATATATATATATATATATATATATATATATATATATATATATAGATATATATCTATATATCTATATATATATATATATATATATATATTTCAACCATTATCACCTACAGTACAGTAGCATACAGTGCTCCCACTGCAGCAAGGGATTCTGGGAAATGACATGCAATGTTTACTCGCTCATCCCACAACGTGGCGGTATCAAATATAGCGTTTTCCCAGTTATTATATCCCTGCAGGATGTAGGATAATCCCAGCCAAACCCACATACTTACTACATTCCCGTTATGTCACATGTATTATTTCCTGTGAAGGAAGCGCTATGTATATTCCCATTATGGTCACAAATTGGACGATACTGTATTTCCATTATGTCTCCTATTATTTTCCCATGATATCTCATAGAATACTGTCATCCAAAACCACATCATTATTGAATGATTGAAAATGATGCCTCCGTTTTATGTCAAGATTGTCTTGACACTTAGACCCCCAAGATTTCAATAGCGCCTCACTTAAAAGATGACATTATTTTTGATTCAAATGAACTTTTATGGTGCAGAAGCCGCATGGTGCCTGTGCCTACAGTGTATGTATTTGTCAGTGTGTCTCTATCTGCATTTCTGTCTCTTGCTGGCCGCCAGCCTGTGTGATGATGTCAGCCTGTCTGTGATGTAAGAGAGACATTGTGATATCATCACATACTGTAGGCAGGATGGCAGGTGTAAAGCTTCTAAAAGAGAGAGGGAGGGAGAGAGGTAGAGGAGAGAGAGGGAGAAAGAGGGAGAGAGAGAGCAAGCAGCTCCTCCCTCCCATGCAAATGACTGGAGGCAGAGGAGTAGAGGGACAGAAGCCTGTGCTGCTTGTAATGGGACAGGATTTGGGGTGCTGTTTCATGCTCTATCTCCCTCCCTCCCACTGTCTCAGGTGCAGAAAGTTTTCAAGGGAGAGAGGAAAGGAAGAGGAAAATGGAAGCTGAGGAGAGCTGGTCCTGTCCCTCTTGTTGGTAAAGAGGGGGCATCCAGAAAGAGGTAAGGAGATAGTTTTATTTTAATTCAAGAAGGAGTGCCTGGTGGCGAAGCTGGTGTGCTCTGTCACACTACAGACCCCTCCCTGTGTGTGTGCGTGCGTGCGTGCGTGCGTGCGTGCGTCTGCAGGGGGTATCTGTCCCATCCATAGATATCAGGGGTACTGCAGCTGCTGCTGCTGTTCAAACTTTTGCTTTAGGCCCATTCCTTTGATGTTAATAAGCGTTTCTAGTACAATCTTTTTCGCTCTGTTCACCCACATCTTTACATTACCTCGTGTGTGTGTGTGTGTATGTGTATGTGTGTGTACGTGTGTATAGCATGTGTTTGAAACACTATACTGTATCTGCATAGAAAAAAAGCCTTCTTTTAGTAATGTACAGTTCAAATACTGTATGAACATGACCCCATCTCATCTCATCCCCCTGACTCTGGATACAAAACATTCATGTATTCGTTTGCAACTTTTCATACAATTTGCTTGCACCATTTCAGAGAAATTAAATATTTAAAATGGAAATAAATTGGTAACTGCAGTAACAAACAACACTGTACATGCTAATAGTACATCCATGTAAGCAGTACATACATGCTCAGGAGTTGTTTTTTTGGATCGGTATATACTTGTCATTATCCACTTCAACCATTTTAATTCCCCCCTTTAAAATTATTGTACTGGTTGATGTGTATGTATATATATATATATATATATATATATATATAGATATATATCTATATATCTATATATATATATATATATATATATTTCAACCATTATCACCTACAGTACAGTAGCATACAGTGCTCCCACTGCAGCAAGGGATTCTGGGAAATGACATGCAATGTTTACTCGCTCATCCCACAACGTGGCGGTATCAAATATAGCGTTTTCCCAGTTATTATATCCCTGCAGGATGTAGGATAATCCCAGCCAAACCCACATACTTACTACATTCCCGTTATGTCACATGTATTATTTCCTGTGAAGGAAGCGCTATGTATATTCCCATTATGGTCACAAATTGGACGATACTGTATTTCCATTATGTCTCCTATTATTTTCCCATGATATCTCATAGAATACTGTCATCCAAAACCACATCATTATTGAATGATTGAAAATGATGCCTCCGTTTTATGTCAAGATTGTCTTGACACTTAGACCCCCAAGATTTCAATAGCGCCTCACTTAAAAGATGACATTATTTTTGATTCAAATGAACTTTTATGGTGCAGAAGCCGCATGGTGCCTGTGCCTACAGTGTATGTATTTGTCAGTGTGTCTCTATCTGCATTTCTGTCTCTTGCTGGCCGCCAGCCTGTGTGATGATGTCAGCCTGTCTGTGATGTAAGAGAGACATTGTGATATCATCACATACTGTAGGCAGGATGGCAGGTGTAAAGCTTCTAAAAGAGAGAGGGAGGGAGAGAGGTAGAGGAGAGAGAGGGAGAAAGAGGGAGAGAGAGAGCAAGCAGCTCCTCCCTCCCATGCAAATGACTGGAGGCAGAGGAGTAGAGGGACAGAAGCCTGTGCTGCTTGTAATGGGACAGGATTTGGGGTGCTGTTTCATGCTCTATCTCCCTCCCTCCCACTGTCTCAGGTGCAGAAAGTTTTCAAGGGAGAGAGGAAAGGAAGAGGAAAATGGAAGCTGAGGAGAGCTGGTCCTGTCCCTCTTGTTGGTAAAGAGGGGGCATCCAGAAAGAGGTAAGGAGATAGTTTTATTTTAATTCAAGAAGGAGTGCCTGGTGGCGAAGCTGGTGTGCTCTGTCACACTACAGACCCCTCCCTGTGTGTGTGTGTGTGTGCGTGCGTGCGTGCGTGCGTGCGTCTGCAGGGGGTATCTGTCTCATCCATAGATATCAGGGGTACTGCAGCTGCTGCTGCTGTTCAAACTTTTGCTTTAGGCCCATTCCTTTGATGTTAATAAGCGTTTCTAGTACAATCTTTTTCGCTCTGTTCACCCACATCTTTACATTACCTCGTGTGTGTGTGTGTGTGTGTGTGTATGTGTATGTGTGTGTACGTGTGTATAGCATGTGTTTGAAACACTATACTGTATCTGCATAGAAAAAAAGCCTTCTTTTAGTAATGTACAGTTCAAATACTGTATGAACATGACCCCATCTCATCTCATCCCCCTGACTCTGGATACAAAACATTCATGTATTCGTTTGCAACTTTTCATACAATTTGCTTGCACCATTTCAGAGAAATTAAATATTTAAAATGGAAATAAATTGGTAACTGCAGTAACAAACAACACTGTACATGCTAATAGTACATCCATGTAAGCAGTACATACATGCTCAGGAGTTGTTTTTTTGGATCGGTATATACTTGTCATTATCCACTTCAACCATTTTAATTCCCCCCTTTTAAATTATTGTACTGGTTGATGTGTATGTATATATATATATATATATATATATATATATATATATATATAGATATATATCTATATATCTATATATATATATATATATATATATATATTTCAACCATTATCACCTACAGTACAGTAGCATACAGTGCTCCCACTGCAGCAAGGGATTCTGGGAAATGACATGCAATGTTTACTCGCTCATCACAACGTGGCGGTATCAAATATAGCGTTTTCCCAGTTATTATATCCCTGCAGGATGTAGGATAATCCCAGCCAAACCCACATACTTACTACATTCCCGTTATGTCACATGTATTATTTCCTGTGAAGGAAGCGCTATGTATATTCCCATTATGGTCACAAATTGGACGATACTGTATTTCCATTATGTCTCCTATTATTTTCCCATGATATCTCATAGAATACTGTCATCCAAAACCACATCATTATTGAATGATTGAAAATGATGCCTCCGTTTTATGTCAAGATTGTCTTGACACTTAGACCCCCAAGATTTCAATAGCGCCTCACTTAAAAGATGACATTATTTTTGATTCAAATGAACTTTTATGGTGCAGAAGCCGCATGGTGCCTGTGCCTACAGTGTATGTATTTGTCAGTGTGTCTCTATCTGCATTTCTGTCTCTTGCTGGCCGCCAGCCTGTGTGATGATGTCAGCCTGTCTGTGATGTAAGAGAGACATTGTGATATCATCACATACTGTAGGCAGGATGGCAGGTGTAAAGCTTCTAAAAGAGAGAGGGAGGGAGAGAGGTAGAGGAGAGAGAGGGAGAAAGAGGGAGAGAGAGAGCAAGCAGCTCCTCCCTCCCATGCAAATGACTGGAGGCAGAGGAGTAGAGGGACAGAAGCCTGTGCTGCTTGTAATGGGACAGGATTTGGGGTGCTGTTTCATGCTCTATCTCCCTCCCTCCCACTGTCTCAGGTGCAGAAAGTTTTCAAGGGAGAGAGGAAAGGAAGAGGAAAATGGAAGCTGAGGAGAGCTGGTCCTGTCCCTCTTGTTGGTAAAGAGGGGGCATCCAGAAAGAGGTAAGGAGATAGTTTTATTTTAATTCAAGAAGGAGTGCCTGGTGGCGAAGCTGGTGTGCTCTGTCACACTACAGACCCCTCCCTGTGTGTGCGTGCGTGCGTGCGTGCGTCTGCAGGGGGTATCTGTCCCATCCATAGATATCAGGGGTACTGCAGCTGCTGCTGCTGTTCAAACTTTTGCTTTAGGCCCATTCCTTTGATGTTAATAAGCGTTTCTAGTACAATCTTTTTCGCTCTGTTCACTCACATCTTTACATTACCTCGTGTGTGTGTGTGTGTGTGTGTGTGTGTGTGTGTGTGTATGTGTATGTGTGTGTACGTGTGTATAGCATGTGTTTGAAACACTATACTGTATCTGCATAGAAAAAAAGCCTTCTTTTAGTAATGTACAGTTCAAATACTGTATGAACATGACCCCATCTCATCTCATCCCCCTGACTCTGGATACAAAACATTCATGTATTCGTTTGCAACTTTTCATACAATTTGCTTGCACCATTTCAGAGAAATTAAATATTTAAAATGGAAATAAATTGGTAACTGCAGTAACAAACAACACTGTACATGCTAATAGTACATCCATGTAAGCAGTACATACATGCTCAGGAGTTGTTTTTTTGGATCGGTATATACTTGTCATTATCCACTTCAACCATTTTAATTCCCCCCTTTTAAATTATTGTACTGGTTGATGTGTATGTATATATATATATATATATATATATATATATATATATATATATATAGATATATATCTATATATCTATATATATATATATATATATATATTTCAACCATTATCACCTACAGTACAGTAGCATACAGTGCTCCCACTGCAGCAAGGGATTCTGGGAAATGACATGCAATGTTTACTCGCTCATCCCACAACGTGGCGGTATCAAATATAGCGTTTTCCCAGTTATTATATCCCTGCAGGATGTAGGATAATCCCAGCCAAACCCACATACTTACTACATTCCCGTTATGTCACATGTATTATTTCCTGTGAAGGAAGCGCTATGTATATTCCCATTATGGTCACAAATTGGACGATACTGTATTTCCATTATGTCTCCTATTATTTTCCCATGATATCTCATAGAATACTGTCATCCAAAACCACATCATTATTGAATGATTGAAAATGATGCCTCCGTTTTATGTCAAGATTGTCTTGACACTTAGACCCCCAAGATTTCAATAGCGCCTCACTTAAAAGATGACATTATTTTTGATTCAAATGAACTTTTATGGTGCAGAAGCCGCATGGTGCCTGTGCCTACAGTGTATGTATTTGTCAGTGTGTCTCTATCTGCATTTCTGTCTCTTGCTGGCCGCCAGCCTGTGTGATGATGTCAGCCTGTCTGTGATGTAAGAGAGACATTGTGATATCATCACATACTGTAGGCAGGATGGCAGGTGTAAAGCTTCTAAAAGAGAGAGGGAGGGAGAGAGGTAGAGGAGAGAGAGGGAGAAAGAGGGAGAGAGAGAGCAAGCAGCTCCTCCCTCCCATGCAAATGACTGGAGGCAGAGGAGTAGAGGGACAGAAGCCTGTGCTGCTTGTAATGGGACAGGATTTGGGGTGCTGTTTCATGCTCTATCTCCCTCCCTCCCACTGTCTCAGGTGCAGAAAGTTTTCAAGGGAGAGAGGAAAGGAAGAGGAAAATGGAAGCTGAGGAGAGCTGGTCCTGTCCCTCTTGTTGGTAAAGAGGGGGCATCCAGAAAGAGGTAAGGAGATAGTTTTATTTTAATTCAAGAAGGAGTGCCTGGTGGCGAAGCTGGTGTGCTCTGTCACACTACAGACCCCTCCCTGTGTGTGTGCGTGCGTGCGTGCGTGCGTGCGTGCGTGCGTCTGCAGGGGGTATCTGTCCCATCCATAGATATCAGGGGTACTGCAGCTGCTGCTGCTGTTCAAACTTTTGCTTTAGGCCCATTCCTTTGATGTTAATAAGCGTTTCTAGTACAATCTTTTTCGCTCTGTTCACCCACATCTTTACATTACCTCGTGTGTGTGTGTGTGTATGTGTATGTGTGTGTACGTGTGTATAGCATGTGTTTGAAACACTATACTGTATCTGCATAGAAAAAAAGCCTTCTTTTAGTAATGTACAGTTCAAATACTGTATGAACATGACCCCATCTCATCTCATCCCCCTGACTCTGGATACAAAACATTCATGTATTCGTTTGCAACTTTTCATACAATTTGCTTGCACCATTTCAGAGAAATTAAATATTTAAAATGGAAATAAATTGGTAACTGCAGTAACAAACAACACTGTACATGCTAATAGTACATCCATGTAAGCAGTACATACATGCTCAGGAGTTGTTTTTTTGGATCGGTATATACTTGTCATTATCCACTTCAACCATTTTAATTCCCCCCTTTAAAATTATTGTACTGGTTGATGTGTATGTATATATATATATATATATATATATATATATAGATATATATCTATATATCTATATATATATATATATATATATATTTCAACCATTATCACCTACAGTACAGTAGCATACAGTGCTCCCACTGCAGCAAGGGATTCTGGGAAATGACATGCAATGTTTACTCGCTCATCCCACAACGTGGCGGTATCAAATATAGCGTTTTCCCAGTTATTATATCCCTGCAGGATGTAGGATAATCCCAGCCAAACCCACATACTTACTACATTCCCGTTATGTCACATGTATTATTTCCTGTGAAGGAAGCGCTATGTATATTCCCATTATGGTCACAAATTGGACGATACTGTATTTCCATTATGTCTCCTATTATTTTCCCATGATATCTCATAGAATACTGTCATCCAAAACCACATCATTATTGAATGATTGAAAATGATGCCTCCGTTTTATGTCAAGATTGTCTTGACACTTAGACCCCCAAGATTTCAATAGCGCCTCACTTAAAAGATGACATTATTTTTGATTCAAATGAACTTTTATGGTGCAGAAGCCGCATGGTGCCTGTGCCTACAGTGTATGTATTTGTCAGTGTGTCTCTATCTGCATTTCTGTCTCTTGCTGGCCGCCAGCCTGTGTGATGATGTCAGCCTGTCTGTGATGTAAGAGAGACATTGTGATATCATCACATAC
Source organism: Ascaphus truei (assembly GCF_040206685.1). Lineage (NCBI taxonomy): Eukaryota > Metazoa > Chordata > Amphibia > Anura > Ascaphidae > Ascaphus > Ascaphus truei. The sequence goes on from NW_027454078.1 coordinate 64,329, forward strand.
TGTAGGCAGGATGGCAGGTGTAAAGCTTCTAAAAGAGAGAGGGAGGGAGAGAGGTAGAGGAGAGAGAGGGAGAAAGAGGGAGAGAGAGAGCAAGCAGCTCCTCCCTCCCATGCAAATGACTGGAGGCAGAGGAGTAGAGGGACAGAAGCCTGTGCTGCTTGTAATGGGACAGGATTTGGGGTGCTGTTTCATGCTCTATCTCCCTCCCTCCCACTGTCTCAGGTGCAGAAAGTTTTCAAGGGAGAGAGGAAAGGAAGAGGAAAATGGAAGCTGAGGAGAGCTGGTCCTGTCCCTCTTGTTGGTAAAGAGGGGGCATCCAGAAAGAGGTAAGGAGATAGTTTTATTTTAATTCAAGAAGGAGTGCCTGGTGGCGAAGCTGGTGTGCTCTGTCACACTACAGACCCCTCCCTGTGTGTGTGTGTGTGTGCGTGCGTGCGTGCGTGCGTGCGTCTGCAGGGGGTATCTGTCTCATCCATAGATATCAGGGGTACTGCAGCTGCTGCTGCTGTTCAAACTTTTGCTTTAGGCCCATTCCTTTGATGTTAATAAGCGTTTCTAGTACAATCTTTTTCGCTCTGTTCACCCACATCTTTACATTACCTCGTGTGTGTGTGTGTGTGTGTGTGTATGTGTATGTGTGTGTACGTGTGTATAGCATGTGTTTGAAACACTATACTGTATCTGCATAGAAAAAAAGCCTTCTTTTAGTAATGTACAGTTCAAATACTGTATGAACATGACCCCATCTCATCTCATCCCCCTGACTCTGGATACAAAACATTCATGTATTCGTTTGCAACTTTTCATACAATTTGCTTGCACCATTTCAGAGAAATTAAATATTTAAAATGGAAATAAATTGGTAACTGCAGTAACAAACAACACTGTACATGCTAATAGTACATCCATGTAAGCAGTACATACATGCTCAGGAGTTGTTTTTTTGGATCGGTATATACTTGTCATTATCCACTTCAACCATTTTAATTCCCCCCTTTTAAATTATTGTACTGGTTGATGTGTATGTATATATATATATATATATATATATATATATATATATATATATAGATATATATCTATATATCTATATATATATATATATATATATATATATTTCAACCATTATCACCTACAGTACAGTAGCATACAGTGCTCCCACTGCAGCAAGGGATTCTGGGAAATGACATGCAATGTTTACTCGCTCATCCCACAACGTGGCGGTATCAAATATAGCGTTTTCCCAGTTATTATATCCCTGCAGGATGTAGGATAATCCCAGCCAAACCCACATACTTACTACATTCCCGTTATGTCACATGTATTATTTCCTGTGAAGGAAGCGCTATGTATATTCCCATTATGGTCACAAATTGGACGATACTGTATTTCCATTATGTCTCCTATTATTTTCCCATGATATCTCATAGAATACTGTCATCCAAAACCACATCATTATTGAATGATTGAAAATGATGCCTCCGTTTTATGTCAAGATTGTCTTGACACTTAGACCCCCAAGATTTCAATAGCGCCTCACTTAAAAGATGACATTATTTTTGATTCAAATGAACTTTTATGGTGCAGAAGCCGCATGGTGCCTGTGCCTACAGTGTATGTATTTGTCAGTGTGTCTCTATCTGCATTTCTGTCTCTTGCTGGCCGCCAGCCTGTGTGATGATGTCAGCCTGTCTGTGATGTAAGAGAGACATTGTGATATCATCACATACTGTAGGCAGGATGGCAGGTGTAAAGCTTCTAAAAGAGAGAGGGAGGGAGAGAGGTAGAGGAGAGAGAGGGAGAAAGAGGGAGAGAGAGAGCAAGCAGCTCCTCCCTCCCATGCAAATGACTGGAGGCAGAGGAGTAGAGGGACAGAAGCCTGTGCTGCTTGTAATGGGACAGGATTTGGGGTGCTGTTTCATGCTCTATCTCCCTCCCTCCCACTGTCTCAGGTGCAGAAAGTTTTCAAGGGAGAGAGGAAAGGAAGAGGAAAATGGAAGCTGAGGAGAGCTGGTCCTGTCCCTCTTGTTGGTAAAGAGGGGGCATCCAGAAAGAGGTAAGGAGATAGTTTTATTTTAATTCAAGAAGGAGTGCCTGGTGGCGAAGCTGGTGTGCTCTGTCACACTACAGACCCCTCCCTGTGTGTGCGTGCGTGCGTGCGTGCGTGCGTCTGCAGGGGGTATCTGTCCCATCCATAGATATCAGGGGTACTGCAGCTGCTGCTGCTGTTCAAACTTTTGCTTTAGGCCCATTCCTTTGATGTTAATAAGCGTTTCTAGTACAATCTTTTTCGCTCTGTTCACTCACATCTTTACATTACCTCGTGTGTGTGTGTGTGTGTGTGTGTGTGTGTGTGTATGTGTATGTGTGTGTACGTGTGTATAGCATGTGTTTGAAACACTATACTGTATCTGCATAGAAAAAAAGCCTTCTTTTAGTAATGTACAGTTCAAATACTGTATGAACATGACCCCATCTCATCTCATCCCCCTGACTCTGGATACAAAACATTCATGTATTCGTTTGCAACTTTTCATACAATTTGCTTGCACCATTTCAGAGAAATTAAATATTTAAAATGGAAATAAATTGGTAACTGCAGTAACAAACAACACTGTACATGCTAATAGTACATCCATGTAAGCAGTACATACATGCTCAGGAGTTGTTTTTTTGGATCGGTATATACTTGTCATTATCCACTTCAACCATTTTAATTCCCCCCTTTTAAATTATTGTACTGGTTGATGTGTATGTATATATATATATATATATATATATATATATATATATATATATAGATATATATCTATATATCTATATATATATATATATATATATATTTCAACCATTATCACCTACAGTACAGTAGCATACAGTGCTCCCACTGCAGCAAGGGATTCTGGGAAATGACATGCAATGTTTACTCGCTCATCCCACAACGTGGCGGTATCAAATATAGCGTTTTCCCAGTTATTATATCCCTGCAGGATGTAGGATAATCCCAGCCAAACCCACATACTTACTACATTCCCGTTATGTCACATGTATTATTTCCTGTGAAGGAAGCGCTATGTATATTCCCATTATGGTCACAAATTGGACGATACTGTATTTCCATTATGTCTCCTATTATTTTCCCATGATATCTCATAGAATACTGTCATCCAAAACCACATCATTATTGAATGATTGAAAATGATGCCTCCGTTTTATGTCAAGATTGTCTTGACACTTAGACCCCCAAGATTTCAATAGCGCCTCACTTAAAAGATGACATTATTTTTGATTCAAATGAACTTTTATGGTGCAGAAGCCGCATGGTGCCTGTGCCTACAGTGTATGTATTTGTCAGTGTGTCTCTATCTGCATTTCTGTCTCTTGCTGGCCGCCAGCCTGTGTGATGATGTCAGCCTGTCTGTGATGTAAGAGAGACATTGTGATATCATCACATACTGTAGGCAGGATGGCAGGTGTAAAGCTTCTAAAAGAGAGAGGGAGGGAGAGAGGTAGAGGAGAGAGAGGGAGAAAGAGGGAGAGAGAGAGCAAGCAGCTCCTCCCTCCCATGCAAATGACTGGAGGCAGAGGAGTAGAGGGACAGAAGCCTGTGCTGCTTGTAATGGGACAGGATTTGGGGTGCTGTTTCATGCTCTATCTCCCTCCCTCCCACTGTCTCAGGTGCAGAAAGTTTTCAAGGGAGAGAGGAAAGGAAGAGGAAAATGGAAGCTGAGGAGAGCTGGTCCTGTCCCTCTTGTTGGTAAAGAGGGGGCATCCAGAAAGAGGTAAGGAGATAGTTTTATTTTAATTCAAGAAGGAGTGCCTGGTGGCGAAGCTGGTGTGCTCTGTCACACTACAGACCCCTCCCTGTGTGTGTGCGTGCGTGCGTGCGTGCGTGCGTGCGTGCGTCTGCAGGGGGTATCTGTCCCATCCATAGATATCAGGGGTACTGCAGCTGCTGCTGCTGTTCAAACTTTTGCTTTAGGCCCATTCCTTTGATGTTAATAAGCGTTTCTAGTACAATCTTTTTCGCTCTGTTCACCCACATCTTTACATTACCTCGTGTGTGTGTGTGTGTGTGTGTGTGTATGTGTATGTGTGTGTACGTGTGTATAGCATGTGTTTGAAACACTATACTGTATCTGCATAGAAAAAAAGCCTTCTTTTAGTAATGTACAGTTCAAATACTGTATGAACATGACCCCATCTCATCTCATCCCCCTGACTCTGGATACAAAACATTCATGTATTCGTTTGCAACTTTTCATACAATTTGCTTGCACCATTTCAGAGAAATTAAATATTTAAAATGGAAATAAATTGGTAACTGCAGTAACAAACAACACTGTACATGCTAATAGTACATCCATGTAAGCAGTACATACATGCTCAGGAGTTGTTTTTTTGGATCGGTATATACTTGTCATTATCCACTTCAACCATTTTAATTCCCCCCTTTTAAATTATTGTACTGGTTGATGTGTATGTATATATATATATATATATATATATATATATATATATATATATATATATATATATATATAGATAGATATATATCTATATATCTATATATATATATATATATATATATATATATATTTCAACCATTATCACCTACAGTACAGTAGCATACAGTGCTCCCACTGCAGCAAGGGATTCTGGGAAATGACATGCAATGTTTACTCGCTCATCCCACAACGTGGCGGTATCAAATATAGCGTTTTCCCAGTTATTATATCCCTGCAGGATGTAGGATAATCCCAGCCAAACCCACATACTTACTACATTCCCGTTATGTCACATGTATTATTTCCTGTGAAGGAAGCGCTATGTATATTCCCATTATGGTCACAAATTGGACGATACTGTATTTCCATTATGTCTCCTATTATTTTCCCATGATATCTCATAGAATACTGTCATCCAAAACCACATCATTATTGAATGATTGAAAATGATGCCTCCGTTTTATGTCAAGATTGTCTTGACACTTAGACCCCCAAGATTTCAATAGCGCCTCACTTAAAAGATGACATTATTTTTGATTCAAATGAACTTTTATGGTGCAGAAGCCGCATGGTGCCTGTGCCTACAGTGTATGTATTTGTCAGTGTGTCTCTATCTGCATTTCTGTCTCTTGCTGGCCGCCAGCCTGTGTGATGATGTCAGCCTGTCTGTGATGTAAGAGAGACATTGTGATATCATCACATACTGTAGGCAGGATGGCAGGTGTAAAGCTTCTAAAAGAGAGAGGGAGGGAGAGAGGTAGAGGAGAGAGAGGGAGAAAGAGGGAGAGAGAGAGCAAGCAGCTCCTCCCTCCCATGCAAATGACTGGAGGCAGAGGAGTAGAGGGACAGAAGCCTGTGCTGCTTGTAATGGGACAGGATTTGGGGTGCTGTTTCATGCTCTATCTCCCTCCCTCCCACTGTCTCAGGTGCAGAAAGTTTTCAAGGGAGAGAGGAAAGGAAGAGGAAAATGGAAGCTGAGGAGAGCTGGTCCTGTCCCTCTTGTTGGTAAAGAGGGGGCATCCAGAAAGAGGTAAGGAGATAGTTTTATTTTAATTCAAGAAGGAGTGCCTGGTGGCGAAGCTGGTGTGCTCTGTCACACTACAGACCCCTCCCTGTGTGTGCGTGCGTGCGTGCGTGCGTGCGTCTGCAGGGGGTATCTGTCCCATCCATAGATATCAGGGGTACTGCAGCTGCTGCTGCTGTTCAAACTTTTGCTTTAGGCCCATTCCTTTGATGTTAATAAGCGTTTCTAGTACAATCTTTTTCGCTCTGTTCACCCACATCTTTACATTACCTCGTGTGTGTGTGTGTGTGTGTGTGTGTATGTGTATGTGTGTGTACGTGTGTATAGCATGTGTTTGAAACACTACAGTATACTGTATCTGCATAGAAAAAAAGCCTTCTTTTAGTAATGTACAGTTCAAATACTGTATGAACATGACCCCATCTCATCTCATCCCCCTGACTCTGGATACAAAACATTCATGTATTCGTTTGCAACTTTTCATACAATTTGCTTGCACCATTTCAGAGAAATTAAATATTTAAAATGGAAATAAATTGGTAACTGCAGTAACAAACAACACTGTACATGCTAATAGTACATCCATGTAAGCAGTACATACATGCTCAGGAGTTGTTTTTTTGGATCGGTATATACTTGTCATTATCCACTTCAACCATTTTAATTCCCCCCTTTTAAATTATTGTACTGGTTGATGTGTATGTATATATATATATATATATATATATATATATATATATATATATAGATATATATATAGATATATATCTATATATCTATATATATATATATATATATATATATTTCAACCATTATCACCTACAGTACAGTAGCATACAGTGCTCCCACTGCAGCAAGGGATTCTGGGAAATGACATGCAATGTTTACTCGCTCATCCCACAACGTGGCGGTATCAAATATAGCGTTTTCCCAGTTATTATATCCCTGCAGGATGTAGGATAATCCCAGCCAAACCCACATACTTACTACATTCCCGTTATGTCACATGTATTATTTCCTGTGAAGGAAGCGCTATGTATATTCCCATTATGGTCACAAATTGGACGATACTGTATTTCCATTATGTCTCCTATTATTTTCCCATGATATCTCATAGAATACTGTCATCCAAAACCACATCATTATTGAATGATTGAAAATGATGCCTCCGTTTTATGTCAAGATTGTCTTGACACTTAGACCCCCAAGATTTCAATAGCGCCTCACTTAAAAGATGACATTATTTTTGATTCAAATGAACTTTTATGGTGCAGAAGCCGCATGGTGCCTGTGCCTACAGTGTATGTATTTGTCAGTGTGTCTCTATCTGCATTTCTGTCTCTTGCTGGCCGCCAGCCTGTGTGATGATGTCAGCCTGTCTGTGATGTAAGAGAGACATTGTGATATCATCACATACTGTAGGCAGGATGGCAGGTGTAAAGCTTCTAAAAGAGAGAGGGAGGGAGAGAGGTAGAGGAGAGAGAGGGAGAAAGAGGGAGAGAGAGAGCAAGCAGCTCCTCCCTCCCATGCAAATGACTGGAGGCAGAGGAGTAGAGGGACAGAAGCCTGTGCTGCTTGTAATGGGACAGGATTTGGGGTGCTGTTTCATGCTCTATCTCCCTCCCTCCCACTGTCTCAGGTGCAGAAAGTTTTCAAGGGAGAGAGGAAAGGAAGAGGAAAATGGAAGCTGAGGAGAGCTGGTCCTGTCCCTCTTGTTGGTAAAGAGGGGGCATCCAGAAAGAGGTAAGGAGATAGTTTTATTTTAATTCAAGAAGGAGTGCCTGGTGGCGAAGCTGGTGTGCTCTGTCACACTACAGACCCCTCCCTGTGTGTGTGCGTGCGTGCGTGCGTGCGTGCGTCTGCAGGGGGTATCTGTCCCATCCATAGATATCAGGGGTACTGCAGCTGCTGCTGCTGTTCAAACTTTTGCTTTAGGCCCATTCCTTTGATGTTAATAAGCGTTTCTAGTACAATCTTTTTCGCTCTGTTCACCCACATCTTTACATTACCTCGTGTGTGTGTGTGTGTGTGTGTGTGTATGTGTATGTGTGTGTACGTGTGTATAGCATGTGTTTGAAACACTATACTGTATCTGCATAGAAAAAAAGCCTTCTTTTAGTAATGTACAGTTCAAATACTGTATGAACATGACCCCATCTCATCTCATCCCCCTGACTCTGGATACAAAACATTCATGTATTCGTTTGCAACTTTTCATACAATTTGCTTGCACCATTTCAGAGAAATTAAATATTTAAAATGGAAATAAATTGGTAACTGCAGTAACAAACAACACTGTACATGCTAATAGTACATCCATGTAAGCAGTACATACATGCTCAGGAGTTGTTTTTTTGGATCGGTATATACTTGTCATTATCCACTTCAACCATTTTAATTCCCCCCTTTTAAATTATTGTACTGGTTGATGTGTATATATATATATATATATATATATATATATATATATATATATCTATATATCTATATATATATATATATATATATATATTTCAACCATTATCACCTACAGTACAGTAGCATACAGTGCTCCCACTGCAGCAAGGGATTCTGGGAAATGACATGCAATGTTTACTCGCTCATCCCACAACGTGGCGGTATCAAATATAGCGTTTTCCCAGTTATTATATCCCTGCAGGATGTAGGATAATCCCAGCCAAACCCACATACTTACTACATTCCCGTTATGTCACATGTATTATTTCCTGTGAAGGAAGCGCTATGTATATTCCCATTATGGTCACAAATTGGACGATACTGTATTTCCATTATGTCTCCTATTATTTTCCCATGATATCTCATAGAATACTGTCATCCAAAACCACATCATTATTGAATGATTGAAAATGATGCCTCCGTTTTATGTCAAGATTGTCTTGACACTTAGACCCCCAAGATTTCAATAGCGCCTCACTTAAAAGATGACATTATTTTTGATTCAAATGAACTTTTATGGTGCAGAAGCCGCATGGTGCCTGTGCCTACAGTGTATGTATTTGTCAGTGTGTCTCTATCTGCATTTCTGTCTCTTGCTGGCCGCCAGCCTGTGTGATGATGTCAGCCTGTCTGTGATGTAAGAGAGACATTGTGATATCATCACATACTGTAGGCAGGATGGCAGGTGTAAAGCTTCTAAAAGAGAGAGGGAGGGAGAGAGGTAGAGGAGAGAGAGGGAGAAAGAGGGAGAGAGAGAGCAAGCAGCTCCTCCCTCCCATGCAAATGACTGGAGGCAGAGGAGTAGAGGGACAGAAGCCTGTGCTGCTTGTAATGGGACAGGATTTGGGGTGCTGTTTCATGCTCTATCTCCCTCCCTCCCACTGTCTCAGGTGCAGAAAGTTTTCAAGGGAGAGAGGAAAGGAAGAGGAAAATGGAAGCTGAGGAGAGCTGGTCCTGTCCCTCTTGTTGGTAAAGAGGGGGCATCCAGAAAGAGGTAAGGAGATAGTTTTATTTTAATTCAAGAAGGAGTGCCTGGTGGCGAAGCTGGTGTGCTCTGTCACACTACAGACCCCTCCCTGTGTGTGCGTGCGTGCGTGCGTGCGTCTGCAGGGGGTATCTGTCCCATCCATAGATATCAGGGGTACTGCAGCTGCTGCTGCTGTTCAAACTTTTGCTTTAGGCCCATTCCTTTGATGTTAATAAGCGTTTCTAGTACAATCTTTTTCGCTCTGTTCACTCACATCTTTACATTACCTCGTGTGTGTGTGTGTGTGTGTGTGTGTGTGTGTGTATGTGTATGTGTGTGTACGTGTGTATAGCATGTGTTTGAAACACTATACTGTATCTGCATAGAAAAAAAGCCTTCTTTTAGTAATGTACAGTTCAAATACTGTATGAACATGACCCCATCTCATCTCATCCCCCTGACTCTGGATACAAAACATTCATGTATTCGTTTGCAACTTTTCATACAATTTGCTTGCACCATTTCAGAGAAATTAAATATTTAAAATGGAAATAAATTCGTAACTGCAGTAACAAACAACACTGTACATGCTAATAGTACATCCATGTAAGCAGTACATACATGCTCAGGAGTTGTTTTTTTGGATCGGTATATACTTGTCATTATCCACTTCAACCATTTTAATTCCCCCCTTTTAAATTATTGTACTGGTTGATGTGTATGTATATATATATATATATATATATATATATATATATATATATATATATCTATATATATATATATATATATATATATATATTTCAACCATTATCACCTACAGTACAGTAGCATACAGTGCTCCCACTGCAGCAAGGGATTCTGGGAAATGACATGCAATGTTTACTCGCTCATCCCACAATGTGGCGGTATCAAATATAGCGTTTTCCCAGTTATTATATCCCTGCAGGATGTAGGATAATCCCAGCCAAACCCACATACTTACTACATTCCCGTTATGTCACATGTATTATTTCCTGTGAAGGAAGCGCTATGTATATTCCCATTATGGTCACAAATTGGACGATACTGTATTTCCATTATGTCTCCTATTATTTTCCCATGATATCTCATAGAATACTGTCATCCAAAACCACATCATTATTGAATGATTGAAAATGATGCCTCCGTTTTATGTCAAGATTGTCTTGACACTTAGACCCCCAAGATTTCAATAGCGCCTCACTTAAAAGATGACATTATTTTTGATTCAAATGAACTTTTATGGTGCAGAAGCCGCATGGTGCCTGTGCCTACAGTGTATGTATTTGTCAGTGTGTCTCTATCTGCATTTCTGTCTCTTGCTGGCCGCCAGCCTGTGTGATGATGTCAGCCTGTCTGTGATGTAAGAGAGACATTGTGATATCATCACATACTGTAGGCAGGATGGCAGGTGTAAAGCTTCTAAAAGAGAGAGGGAGGGAGAGAGGTAGAGGAGAGAGAGGGAGAAAGAGGGAGAGAGAGAGCAAGCAGCTCCTCCCTCCCATGCAAATGACTGGAGGCAGAGGAGTAGAGGGACAGAAGCCTGTGCTGCTTGTAATGGGACAGGATTTGGGGTGCTGTTTCATGCTCTATCTCCCTCCCTCCCACTGTCTCAGGTGCAGAAAGTTTTCAAGGGAGAGAGGAAAGGAAGAGGAAAATGGAAGCTGAGGAGAGCTGGTCCTGTCCCTCTTGTTGGTAAAGAGGGGGCATCCAGAAAGAGGTAAGGAGATAGTTTTATTTTAATTCAAGAAGGAGTGCCTGGTGGCGAAGCTGGTGTGCTCTGTCACACTACAGACCCCTCCCTGTGTGTGTGCGTGCGTGCGTGCGTGCGTCTGCAGGGGGTATCTGTCCCATCCATAGATATCAGGGGTACTGCAGCTGCTGCTGCTGTTCAAACTTTTGCTTTAGGCCCATTCCTTTGATGTTAATAAGCGTTTCTAGTACAATCTTTTTCGCTCTGTTCACCCACATCTTTACATTACCTCGTGTGTGTGTGTGTGTGTGTGTGTGTATGTGTATGTGTGTGTACGTGTGTATAGCATGTGTTTGAAACACTATACTGTATCTGCATAGAAAAAAAGCCTTCTTTTAGTAATGTACAGTTCAAATACTGTATGAACATGACCCCATCTCATCTCATCCCCCTGACTCTGGATACAAAACATTCATGTATTCGTTTGCAACTTTTCATACAATTTGCTTGCACCATTTCAGAGAAATTAAATATTTAAAATGGAAATAAATTGGTAACTGCAGTAACAAACAACACTGTACATGCTAATAGTACATCCATGTAAGCAGTACATACATGCTCAGGAGTTGTTTTTTTGGATCGGTATATACTTGTCATTATCCACTTCAACCATTTTAATTCCCCCCTTTTAAATTATTGTACTGGTTGATGTGTATGTATATATATATATATATATATATATATATATATATATATAGATATATATCTATATATCTATATATATATATATATATATATATTTCAACCATTATCACCTACAGTACAGTAGCATACAGTGCTCCCACTGCAGCAAGGGATTCTGGGAAATGACATGCAATGTTTACTCGCTCATCCCACAACGTGGCGGTATCAAATATAGCGTTTTCCCAGTTATTATATCCCTGCAGGATGTAGGATAATCCCAGCCAAACCCACATACTTACTACATTCCCGTTATGTCACATGTATTATTTCCTGTGAAGGAAGCGCTATGTATATTCCCATTATGGTCACAAATTGGACGATACTGTATTTCCATTATGTCTCCTATTATTTTCCCATGATATCTCATAGAATACTGTCATCCAAAACCACATCATTATTGAATGATTGAAAATGATGCCTCCGTTTTATGTCAAGATTGTCTTGACACTTAGACCCCCAAGATTTCAATAGCGCCTCACTTAAAAGATGACATTATTTTTGATTCAAATGAACTTTTATGGTGCAGAAGCCGCATGGTGCCTGTGCCTACAGTGTATGTATTTGTCAGTGTGTCTCTATCTGCATTTCTGTCTCTTGCTGGCCGCCAGCCTGTGTGATGATGTCAGCCTGTCTGTGATGTAAGAGAGACATTGTGATATCATCACATACTGTAGGCAGGATGGCAGGTGTAAAGCTTCTAAAAGAGAGAGGGAGGGAGAGAGGTAGAGGAGAGAGAGGGAGAAAGAGGGAGAGAGAGAGCAAGCAGCTCCTCCCTCCCATGCAAATGACTGGAGGCAGAGGAGTAGAGGGACAGAAGCCTGTGCTGCTTGTAATGGGACAGGATTTGGGGTGCTGTTTCATGCTCTATCTCCCTCCCTCCCACTGTCTCAGGTGCAGAAAGTTTTCAAGGGAGAGAGGAAAGGAAGAGGAAAATGGAAGCTGAGGAGAGCTGGTCCTGTCCCTCTTGTTGGTAAAGAGGGGGCATCCAGAAAGAGGTAAGGAGATAGTTTTATTTTAATTCAAGAAGGAGTGCCTGGTGGCGAAGCTGGTGTGCTCTGTCACACTACAGACCCCTCCCTGTGTGTGTGTGTGTGCGTGCGTGCGTCTGCAGGGGGTATCTGTCCCATCCATAGATATCAAGGGTACTGCAGCTGCTGCTGCTGTTCAAACTTTTGCTTTAGGCCCATTCCTTTGATGTTAATAAGCGTTTCTAGTACAATCTTTTTCGCTCTGTTCACCCACATCTTTACATTACCTCGTGTGTGTGTGTGTGTGTGTGTGTGTATGTGTATGTGTGTGTACGTGTGTATAGCATGTGTTTGAAACACTATACTGTATCTGCATAGAAAAAAAGCCTTCTTTTAGTAATGTACAGTTCAAATACTGTATGAACATGACCCCATCTCATCTCATCCCCCTGACTCTGGATACAAAACATTCATGTATTCGTTTGCAACTTTTCATACAATTTGCTTGCACCATTTCAGAGAAATTAAATATTTAAAATGGAAATAAATTGGTAACTGCAGTAACAAACAACACTGTACATGCTAATAGTACATCCATGTAAGCAGTACATACATGCTCAGGAGTTGTTTTTTTGGATCGGTATATACTTGTCATTATCCACTTCAACCATTTTAATTCCCCCCTTTTAAATTATTGTACTGGTTGATGTGTATGTATATATATATATATATATATATATATATATATATATATATATATATATATATATATATATATATATATATATATAGATATATATCTATATATCTATATATATATATATATATATATTTCAACCATTATCACCTACAGTACAGTAGCATACAGTGCTCCCACTGCAGCAAGGGATTCTGGGAAATGACATGCAATGTTTACTCGCTCATCCCACAACGTGGCGGTATCAAATATAGCGTTTTCCCAGTTATTATATCCCTGCAGGATGTAGGATAATCCCAGCCAAACCCACATACTTACTACATTCCCGTTATGTCACATGTATTATTTCCTGTGAAGGAAGCGCTATGTATATTCCCATTATGGTCACAAATTGGACGATACTGTATTTCCATTATGTCTCCTATTATTTTCCCATGATATCTCATAGAATACTGTCATCCAAAAGCACATCATTATTGAATGATTGAAAATGATGCCTCCGTTTTATGTCAAGATTGTCTTGACACTTAGACCCCCAAGATTTCAATAGCGCCTCACTTAAAAGATGACATTATTTTTGATTCAAATGAACTTTTATGGTGCAGAAGCCGCATGGTGCCTGTGCCTACAGTGTATGTATTTGTCAGTGTGTCTCTATCTGCATTTCTGTCTCTTGCTGGCCGCCAGCCTGTGTGATGATGTCAGCCTGTCTGTGATGTAAGAGAGACATTGTGATATCATCACATACTGTAGGCAGGATGGCAGGTGTAAAGCTTCTAAAAGAGAGAGGGAGGGAGAGAGGTAGAGGAGAGAGAGGGAGAAAGAGGGAGAGAGAGAGCAAGCAGCTCCTCCCTCCCATGCAAATGACTGGAGGCAGAGGAGTAGAGGGACAGAAGCCTGTGCTGCTTGTAATGGGACAGGATTTGGGGTGCTGTTTCATGCTCTATCTCCCTCCCTCCCACTGTCTCAGGTGCAGAAAGTTTTCAAGGGAGAGAGGAAAGGAAGAGGAAAATGGAAGCTGAGGAGAGCTGGTCCTGTCCCTCTTGTTGGTAAAGAGGGGGCATCCAGAAAGAGGTAAGGAGATAGTTTTATTTTAATTCAAGAAGGAGTGCCTGGTGGCGAAGCTGGTGTGCTCTGTCACACTACAGACCCCTCCCTGTGTGTGTGTGTGCGTGCGTGCGTGCGTGCGTCTGCAGGGGGTATCTGTCCCATCCATAGATATCAGGGGTACTGCAGCTGCTGCTGCTGTTCAAACTTTTGCTTTAGGCCCATTCCTTTGATGTTAATAAGCGTTTCTAGTACAATCTTTTTCGCTCTGTTCACCCACATCTTTACATTACCTCGTGTGTGTGTGTGTGTGTGTGTGTATGTGTATGTGTGTGTACGTGTGTACTGCACCGACACACTTTATTCGAGCAAATACCCGGTATGTACCTGGCAGATACCTGGAATGCGCCGCTCCTCACCTCTGACAAGCCCCGTTGCATTTGCCTTCCCAGCCTGGGTTCATGCCTGGCTGATGGGCGGCTGATCTGTTAAATGATAATGATTAGGATTTAATAGGCTGCAATGCTTCGCGTGTCTACCAGATGGCATAAATTCATGAATTGTAATGCAGTATATATATATGTACTGTGCAGTATTGCAGCCAACGGGAATAAAATGCTTCAATCCCTGCCGGAAAATAACTCAATGCACTCGGGCAGAAAACAGTCACAAACCTCAATACACCCGGGTATACCCGAATTCGTGGGACTAGCCGAGCTCGAATAAAGTGTGTCGCCAGTGTATAGCATGTGTTTGAAACACTATACTGTATCTGCATAGAAAAAAAGCCTTCTTTTAGTAATGTACAGTTCAAATACTGTATGAACATGACCCCATCTCATCTCATCCCCCTGACTCTGGATACAAAACATTCATGTATTCGTTTGCAACTTTTCATACAATTTGCTTGCACCATTTCAGAGAAATTAAATATTTAAAATGGAAATAAATTGGTAACTGCAGTAACAAACAACACTGTACATGCTAATAGTACATCCATGTAAGCAGTACATACATGCTCAGGAGTTGTTTTTTTGGATCGGTATATACTTGTCATTTTCCACTTCAACCATTTTAATTCCCCCCTTTTAAATTATTGTACTGGTTGATGTGTATGTATATATATATATATATATATATATATATATATATATATATATATATAGATATATATCTATATATCTATATATATATATATATATATATATATATTTCAACCATTATCACCTACAGTACAGTAGCATACAGTGCTCCCACTGCAGCAAGGGATTCTGGGAAATGACATGCAATGTTTACTCGCTCATCCCACAACGTGGCGGTATCAAATATAGCGTTTTCCCAGTTATTATATCCCTGCAGGATGTAGGATAATCCCAGCCAAACCCACATACTTACTACATTCCCGTTATGTCACATGTATTATTTCCTGTGAAGGAAGCGCTATGTATATTCCCATTATGGTCACAAATTGGACGATACTGTATTTCCATTATGTCTCCTATTATTTTCCCATGATATCTCATAGAATACTGTCATCCAAAACCACATCATTATTGAATGATTGAAAATGATGCCTCCGTTTTATGTCAAGATTGTCTTGACACTTAGACCCCCAAGATTTCAATAGCGCCTCACTTAAAAGATGACATTATTTTTGATTCAAATGAACTTTTATGGTGCAGAAGCCGCATGGTGCCTGTGCCTACAGTGTATGTATTTGTCAGTGTGTCTCTATCTGCATTTCTGTCTCTTGCTGGCCGCCAGCCTGTGTGATGATGTCAGCCTGTCTGTGATGTAAGAGAGACATTGTGATATCATCACATACTGTAGGCAGGATGGCAGGTGTAAAGCTTCTAAAAGAGAGAGGGAGGGAGAGAGGTAGAGGAGAGAGAGGGAGAAAGAGGGAGAGAGAGAGCAAGCAGCTCCTCCCTCCCATGCAAATGACTGGAGGCAGAGGAGTAGAGGGACAGAAGCCTGTGCTGCTTGTAATGGGACAGGATTTGGGGTGCTGTTTCATGCTCTATCTCCCTCCCTCCCACTGTCTCAGGTGCAGAAAGTTTTCAAGGGAGAGAGGAAAGGAAGAGGAAAATGGAAGCTGAGGAGAGCTGGTCCTGTCCCTCTTGTTGGTAAAGAGGGGGCATCCAGAAAGAGGTAAGGAGATAGTTTTATTTTAATTCAAGAAGGAGTGCCTGGTGGCGAAGCTGGTGTGCTCTGTCACACTACAGACCCCTCCCTGTGTGTGCGTGCGTGCGTGCGTGCGTCTGCAGGGGGTATCTGTCCCATCCATAGATATCAGGGGTACTGCAGCTGCTGCTGCTGTTCAAACTTTTGCTTTAGGCCCATTCCTTTGATGTTAATAAGCGTTTCTAGTACAATCTTTTTCGCTCTGTTCACCCACATCTTTACATTACCTCGTGTGTGTGTGTGTGTGTGTGTGTGTGTGTGTGTGTATGTGTATGTGTGTGTACGTGTGTATTGCATGTGTTTGAAACACGATACTGTATCTGCATAGAAAAAAAGCCTTCTTTTAGTAATGTACAGTTCAAATACTGTATGAACATGACCCCATCTCATCTCATCCCCCTGACTCTGGATACAAAACATTCATGTATTCGTTTGCAACTTTTCATACAATTTGCTTGCACCATTTCAGAGAAATTAAATATTTAAAATGGAAATAAATTGGTAACTGCAGTAACAAACAACACTGTACATGCTAATAGTACATCCATGTAAGCAGTACATACATGCTCAGGAGTTGTTTTTTTGGATCGGTATATACTTGTCATTATCCACTTCAACCATTTTAATTCCCCCCTTTTAAATTATTGTACTGGTTGATGTGTATGTATATATATATATATATATATATATATATATATATATATATATATATAGATATATATCTATATATATATATATATATATATATTTCAACCATTATCACCTACAGTACAGTAGCATACAGTGCTCCCACTGCAGCAAGGGATTCTGGGAAATGACATGCAATGTTTACTCGCTCATCCCACAACGTGGCGGTATCAAATATAGCGTTTTCCCAGTTATTATATCCCTGCAGGATGTAGGATAATCCCAGCCAAACCCACATACTTACTACATTCCCGTTATGTCACATGTATTATTTCCTGTGAAGGAAGCGCTATGTATATTCCCATTATGGTCACAAATTGGACGATACTGTATTTCCATTATGTCTCCTATTATTTTCCCATGATATCTCATAGAATACTGTCATCCAAAACCACATCATTATTGAATGATTGAAAATGATGCCTCCGTTTTATGTCAAGATTGTCTTGACACTTAGACCCCCAAGATTTCAATAGCGCCTCACTTAAAAGATGACATTATTTTTGATTCAAATGAACTTTTATGGTGCAGAAGCCGCATGGTGCCTGTGCCTACAGTGTATGTATTTGTCAGTGTGTCTCTATCTGCATTTCTGTCTCTTGCTGGCCGCCAGCCTGTGTGATGATGTCAGCCTGTCTGTGATGTAAGAGAGACATTGTGATATCATCACATACTGTAGGCAGGATGGCAGGTGTAAAGCTTCTAAAAGAGAGAGGGAGGGAGAGAGGTAGAGGAGAGAGAGGGAGAAAGAGGGAGAGAGAGAGCAAGCAGCTCCTCCCTCCCATGCAAATGACTGGAGGCAGAGGAGTAGAGGGACAGAAGCCTGTGCTGCTTGTAATGGGACAGGATTTGGGGTGCTGTTTCATGCTCTATCTCCCTCCCTCCCACTGTCTCAGGTGCAGAAAGTTTTCAAGGGAGAGAGGAAAGGAAGAGGAAAATGGAAGCTGAGGAGAGCTGGTCCTGTCCCTCTTGTTGGTAAAGAGGGGGCATCCAGAAAGAGGTAAGGAGATAGTTTTATTTTAATTCAAGAAGGAGTGCCTGGTGGCGAAGCTGGTGTGCTCTGTCACACTACAGACCCCTCCCTGTGTGTGTGCGTGCGTGCGTGCGTGCGTGCGTCTGCAGGGGGTATCTGTCCCATCCATAGATATCAGGGGTACTGCAGCTGCTGCTGCTGTTCAAACTTTTGCTTTAGGCCCATTCCTTTGATGTTAATAAGCGTTTCTAGTACAATCTTTTTCGCTCTGTTCACCCACATCTTTACATTACCTCGTGTGTGTGTGTGTGTGTGTGTGTGTATGTGTATGTGTGTGTACGTGTGTATAGCATGTGTTTGAAACACTATACTGTATCTGCATAGAAAAAAAGCCTTCTTTTAGTAATGTACAGTTCAAATACTGTATGAACATGACCCCATCTCATCTCATCCCCCTGACTCTGGATACAAAACATTCATGTATTCGTTTGCAACTTTTCATACAATTTGCTTGCACCATTTCAGAGAAATTAAATATTTAAAATGGAAATAAATTGGTAACTGCAGTAACAAACAACACTGTACATGCTAATAGTACATCCATGTAAGCAGTACATACATGCTCAGGAGTTGTTTTTTTGGATCGGTATATACTTGTCATTATCCACTTCAACCATTTTAATTCCCCCCTTTTAAATTATTGTACTGGTTGATGTGTATGTATATATATATATATATATATATATATATATATATATATATATATATATATAGATATATATCTATATATCTATATATATATATATATATATATATTTCAACCATTATCACCTACAGTACAGTAGCATACAGTGCTCCCACTGCAGCAAGGGATTCTGGGAAATGACATGCAATGTTTACTCGCTCATCCCACAACGTGGCGGTATCAAATATAGCGTTTTCCCAGTTATTATATCCCTGCAGGATGTAGGATAATCCCAGCCAAACCCACATACTTACTACATTCCCGTTATGTCACATGTATTATTTCCTGTGAAGGAAGCGCTATGTATATTCCCATTATGGTCACAAATTGGACGATACTGTATTTCCATTATGTCTCCTATTATTTTCCCATGATATCTCATAGAATACTGTCATCCAAAACCACATCATTATTGAATGATTGAAAATGATGCCTCCGTTTTATGTCAAGATTGTCTTGACACTTAGACCCCCAAGATTTCAATAGCGCCTCACTTAAAAGATGACATTATTTTTGATTCAAATGAACTTTTATGGTGCAGAAGCCGCATGGTGCCTGTGCCTACAGTGTATGTATTTGTCAGTGTGTCTCTATCTGCATTTCTGTCTCTTGCTGGCCGCCAGCCTGTGTGATGATGTCAGCCTGTCTGTGATGTAAGAGAGACATTGTGATATCATCACATACTGTAGGCAGGATGGCAGGTGTAAAGCTTCTAAAAGAGAGAGGGAGGGAGAGAGGTAGAGGAGAGAGAGGGAGAAAGAGGGAGAGAGAGAGCAAGCAGCTCCTCCCTCCCATGCAAATGACTGGAGGCAGAGGAGTAGAGGGACAGAAGCCTGTGCTGCTTGTAATGGGACAGGATTTGGGGTGCTGTTTCATGCTCTATCTCCCTCCCTCCCACTGTCTCAGGTGCAGAAAGTTTTCAAGGGAGAGAGGAAAGGAAGAGGAAAATGGAAGCTGAGGAGAGCTGGTCCTGTCCCTCTTGTTGGTAAAGAGGGGGCATCCAGAAAGAGGTAAGGAGATAGTTTTATTTTAATTCAAGAAGGAGTGCCTGGTGGCGAAGCTGGTGTGCTCTGTCACACTACAGACCCCTCCCTGTGTGTGTGTGTGCGTGCGTGCGTGCGTGCGTCTGCAGGGGGTATCTGTCCCATCCATAGATATCAGGGGTACTGCAGCTGCTGCTGCTGTTCAAACTTTTGCTTTAGGCCCATTCCTTTGATGTTAATAAGCGTTTCTAGTACAATCTTTTTCGCTCTGTTCACCCACATCTTTACATTACCTCGTGTGTGTGTGTGTGTGTGTGTGTGTATGTGTATGTGTGTGTACGTGTGTATAGCATGTGTTTGAAACACTATACTGTATCTGCATAGAAAAAAAGCCTTCTTTTAGTAATGTACAGTTCAAATACTGTATGAACATGACCCCATCTCATCTCATCCCCCTGACTCTGGATACAAAACATTCATGTATTCGTTTGCAACTTTTCATACAATTTGCTTGCACCATTTCAGAGAAATTAAATATTTAAAATGGAAATAAATTGGTAACTGCAGTAACAAACAACACTGTACATGCTAATAGTACATCCATGTAAGCAGTACATACATGCTCAGGAGTTGTTTTTTTGGATCGGTATATACTTGTCATTATCCACTTCAACCATTTTAATTCCCCCCTTTTAAATTATTGTACTGGTTGATGTGTATGTATATATATATATATATATATATATATATATATATATATATATATATATAGATATATATCTATATATCTATATATATATATATATATATATATTTCAACCATTATCACCTACAGTACAGTAGCATACAGTGCTCCCACTGCAGCAAGGGATTCTGGGAAATGACATGCAATGTTTACTCGCTCATCCCACAACGTGGCGGTATCAAATATAGCGTTTTCCCAGTTATTATATCCCTGCAGGATGTAGGATAATCCCAGCCAAACCCACATACTTACTACATTCCCGTTATGTCACATGTATTATTTCCTGTGAAGGAAGCGCTATGTATATTCCCATTATGGTCACAAATTGGACGATACTGTATTTCCATTATGTCTCCTATTATTTTCCCATGATATCTCATAGAATACTGTCATCCAAAACCACATCATTATTGAATGATTGAAAATGATGCCTCCGTTTTATGTCAAGATTGTCTTGACACTTAGACCCCCAAGATTTCAATAGCGCCTCACTTAAAAGATGACAT
This sequence comes from Ascaphus truei, assembly GCF_040206685.1. Taxonomy (NCBI): domain Eukaryota; kingdom Metazoa; phylum Chordata; class Amphibia; order Anura; family Ascaphidae; genus Ascaphus; species Ascaphus truei. Next base: position 85,278 of record NW_027454078.1, read on the forward strand.
TATTTTTGATTCAAATGAACTTTTATGGTGCAGAAGCCGCATGGTGCCTGTGCCTACAGTGTATGTATTTGTCAGTGTGTCTCTATCTGCATTTCTGTCTCTTGCTGGCCGCCAGCCTGTGTGATGATGTCAGCCTGTCTGTGATGTAAGAGAGACATTGTGATATCATCACATACTGTAGGCAGGATGGCAGGTGTAAAGCTTCTAAAAGAGAGAGGGAGGGAGAGAGGTAGAGGAGAGAGAGGGAGAAAGAGGGAGAGAGAGAGCAAGCAGCTCCTCCCTCCCATGCAAATGACTGGAGGCAGAGGAGTAGAGGGACAGAAGCCTGTGCTGCTTGTAATGGGACAGGATTTGGGGTGCTGTTTCATGCTCTATCTCCCTCCCTCCCACTGTCTCAGGTGCAGAAAGTTTTCAAGGGAGAGAGGAAAGGAAGAGGAAAATGGAAGCTGAGGAGAGCTGGTCCTGTCCCTCTTGTTGGTAAAGAGGGGGCATCCAGAAAGAGGTAAGGAGATAGTTTTATTTTAATTCAAGAAGGAGTGCCTGGTGGCGAAGCTGGTGTGCTCTGTCACACTACAGACCCCTCCCTGTGTGTGTGTGTGTGCGTGCGTGCGTGCGTCTGCAGGGGGTATCTGTCCCATCCATAGATATCAGGGGTACTGCAGCTGCTGCTGCTGTTCAAACTTTTGCTTTAGGCCCATTCCTTTGATGTTAATAAGCGTTTCTAGTACAATCTTTTTCGCTCTGTTCACCCACATCTTTACATTACCTCGTGTGTGTGTGTGTGTGTGTGTGTGTGTATGTGTATGTGTGTGTACGTGTGTATAGCATGTGTTTGAAACACTATACTGTATCTGCATAGAAAAAAAGCCTTCTTTTAGTAATGTACAGTTCAAATACTGTATGAACATGACCCCATCTCATCTCATCCCCCTGACTCTGGATACAAAACATTCATGTATTCGTTTGCAACTTTTCATACAATTTGCTTGCACCATTTCAGAGAAATTAAATATTTAAAATGGAAATAAATTGGTAACTGCAGTAACAAACAACACTGTACATGCTAATAGTACATCCATGTAAGCAGTACATACATGCTCAGGAGTTGTTTTTTTGGATCGGTATATACTTGTCATTATCCACTTCAACCATTTTATTTCCCCCCTTTTAAATTATTGTACTGGTTGATGTGTATGTATATATATATATATATATATATATATATATATATATATATATATATATATAGATATATATCTATATATCTATATATATATATATATATATATATATTTCAACCATTATCACCTACAGTACAGTAGCATACAGTGCTCCCACTGCAGCAAGGGATTCTGGGAAATGACATGCAATGTTTACTCGCTCATCCCACAACGTGGCGGTATCAAATATAGCGTTTTCCCAGTTATTATATCCCTGCAGGATGTAGGATAATCCCAGCCAAACCCACATACTTACTACATTCCCGTTATGTCACATGTATTATTTCCTGTGAAGGAAGCGCTATGTATATTCCCATTATGGTCACAAATTGGACGATACTGTATTTCCATTATGTCTCCTATTATTTTCCCATGATATCTCATAGAATACTGTCATCCAAAACCACATCATTATTGAATGATTGAAAATGATGCCTCCGTTTTATGTCAAGATTGTCTTGACACTTAGACCCCCAAGATTTCAATAGCGCCTCACTTAAAAGATGACATTATTTTTGATTCAAATGAACTTTTATGGTGCAGAAGCCGCATGGTGCCTGTGCCTACAGTGTATGTATTTGTCAGTGTGTCTCTATCTGCATTTCTGTCTCTTGCTGGCCGCCAGCCTGTGTGATGATGTCAGCCTGTCTGTGATGTAAGAGAGACATTGTGATATCATCACATACTGTAGGCAGGATGGCAGGTGTAAAGCTTCTAAAAGAGAGAGGGAGGGAGAGAGGTAGAGGAGAGAGAGGGAGAAAGAGGGAGAGAGAGAGCAAGCAGCTCCTCCCTCCCATGCAAATGACTGGAGGCAGAGGAGTAGAGGGACAGAAGCCTGTGCTGCTTGTAATGGGACAGGATTTGGGGTGCTGTTTCATGCTCTATCTCCCTCCCTCCCACTGTCTCAGGTGCAGAAAGTTTTCAAGGGAGAGAGGAAAGGAAGAGGAAAATGGAAGCTGAGGAGAGCTGGTCCTGTCCCTCTTGTTGGTAAAGAGGGGGCATCCAGAAAGAGGTAAGGAGATAGTTTTATTTTAATTCAAGAAGGAGTGCCTGGTGGCGAAGCTGGTGTGCTCTGTCACACTACAGACCCCTCCCTGTGTGTGTGTGTGTGCGTGCGTGCGTGCGTCTGCAGGGGGTATCTGTCCCATCCATAGATATCAGGGGTACTGCAGCTGCTGCTGCTGTTCAAACTTTTGCTTTAGGCCCATTCCTTTGATGTTAATAAGCGTTTCTAGTACAATCTTTTTCGCTCTGTTCACCCACATCTTTACATTACCTCGTGTGTGTGTGTGTGTGTGTGTGTGTGTGTATGTGTATGTGTGTGTACGTGTGTATAGCATGTGTTTGAAACACTATACTGTATCTGCATAGAAAAAAAGCCTTCTTTTAGTAATGTACAGTTCAAATACTGTATGAACATGACCCCATCTCATCTCATCCCCCTGACTCTGGATACAAAACATTCATGTATTCGTTTGCAACTTTTCATACAATTTGCTTGCACCATTTCAGAGAAATTAAATATTTAAAATGGAAATAAATTGGTAACTGCAGTAACAAACAACACTGTACATGCTAATAGTACATCCATGTAAGCAGTACATACATGCTCAGGAGTTGTTTTTTTGGATCGGTATACTGTATACTTGTCATTATCCACTTCAACCATTTTAATTCCCCCCTTTTAAATTATTGTACTGGTTGATGTGTATGTATATATATATATATATATATATATATATATATAGATATATATCTATATATCTATATATATATATATATATATTTCAACCATTATCACCTACAGTACAGTAGCATACAGTGCTCCCACTGCAGCAAGGGATTCTGGGAAATGACATGCAATGTTTACTCGCTCATCCCACAACGTGGCGGTATCAAATATAGCGTTTTCCCAGTTATTATATCCCTGCAGGATGTAGGATAATCCCAGCCAAACCCACATACTTACTACATTCCCGTTATGTCACATGTATTATTTCCTGTGAAGGAAGCGCTATGTATATTCCCATTATGGTCACAAATTGGACGATACTGTATTTCCATTATGTCTCCTATTATTTTCCCATGATATCTCATAGAATACTGTCATCCAAAACCACATCATTATTGAATGATTGAAAATGATGCCTCCGTTTTATGTCAAGATTGTCTTGACACTTAGACCCCCAAGATTTCAATAGCGCCTCACTTAAAAGATGACATTATTTTTGATTCAAATGAACTTTTATGGTGCAGAAGCCGCATGGTGCCTGTGCCTACAGTGTATGTATTTGTCAGTGTGTCTCTATCTGCATTTCTGTCTCTTGCTGGCCGCCAGCCTGTGTGATGATGTCAGCCTGTCTGTGATGTAAGAGAGACATTGTGATATCATCACATACTGTAGGCAGGATGGCAGGTGTAAAGCTTCTAAAAGAGAGAGGGAGGGAGGGAGAGAGGTAGAGGAGAGAGAGGGAGAAAGAGGGAGAGAGAGAGCAAGCAGCTCCTCCCTCCCATGCAAATGACTGGAGGCAGAGGAGTAGAGGGACAGAAGCCTGTGCTGCTTGTAATGGGACAGGATTTGGGGTGCTGTTTCATGCTCTATCTCCCTCCCTCCCACTGTCTCAGGTGCAGAAAGTTTTCAAGGGAGAGAGGAAAGGAAGAGGAAAATGGAAGCTGAGGAGAGCTGGTCCTGTCCCTCTTGTTGGTAAAGAGGGGGCATCCAGAAAGAGGTAAGGAGATAGTTTTATTTTAATTCAAGAAGGAGTGCCTGGTGGCGAAGCTGGTGTGCTCTGTCACACTACAGACCCCTCCCTGTGTGTGTGTGTGTGCGTGCGTGCGTGCGTCTGCAGGGGGTATCTGTCCCATCCATAGATATCAGGGGTACTGCAGCTGCTGCTGCTGTTCAAACTTTTGCTTTAGGCCCATTCCTTTGATGTTAATAAGCGTTTCTAGTACAATCTTTTTCGCTCTGTTCACCCACATCTTTACATTACCTCGTGTGTGTGTGTGTGTGTGTGTGTGTGTATGTGTATGTGTGTGTACGTGTGTATAGCATGTGTTTGAAACACTATACTGTATCTGCATAGAAAAAAAGCCTTCTTTTAGTAATGTACAGTTCAAATACTGTATGAACATGACCCCATCTCATCTCATCCCCCTGACTCTGGATACAAAACATTCATGTATTCGTTTGCAACTTTTCATACAATTTGCTTGCACCATTTCAGAGAAATTAAATATTTAAAATGGAAATAAATTGGTAACTGCAGTAACAAACAACACTGTACATGCTAATAGTACATCCATGTAAGCAGTACATACATGCTCAGGAGTTGTTTTTTTGGATCGGTATATACTTGTCATTATCCACTTCAACCATTTTAATTCCCCCCTTTTAAATTATTGTACTGGTTGATGTGTATGTATATATATATATATATATATATATATATATATATATATATACATATATATATATATATATATATATATATAGATATATATCTATATATCTATATATATATATATATATATATATATTTCAACCATTATCACCTACAGTACAGTAGCATACTGTACAGTGCTCCCACTGCAGCAAGGGATTCTGGGAAATGACATGCAATGTTTACTCGCTCATCCCACAACGTGGCGGTATCAAATATAGCGTTTTCCCAGTTATTATATCCCTGCAGGATGTAGGATAATCCCAGCCAAACCCACATACTTACTACATTCCCGTTATGTCACATGTATTATTTCCTGTGAAGGAAGCGCTATGTATATTCCCATTATGGTCACAAATTGGACGATACTGTATTTCCATTATGTCTCCTATTATTTTCCCATGATATCTCATAGAATACTGTCATCCAAAACCACATCATTATTGAATGATTGAAAATGATGCCTCCGTTTTATGTCAAGATTGTCTTGACACTTAGACCCCCAAGATTTCAATAGCGCCTCACTTAAAAGATGACATTATTTTTGATTCAAATGAACTTTTATGGTGCAGAAGCCGCATGGTGCCTGTGCCTACAGTGTATGTATTTGTCAGTGTGTCTCTATCTGCATTTCTGTCTCTTGCTGGCCGCCAGCCTGTGTGATGATGTCAGCCTGTCTGTGATGTAAGAGAGACATTGTGATATCATCACATACTGTAGGCAGGATGGCAGGTGTAAAGCTTCTAAAAGAGAGAGGGAGGGAGAGAGGTAGAGGAGAGAGAGGGAGAAAGAGGGAGAGAGAGAGCAAGCAGCTCCTCCCTCCCATGCAAATGACTGGAGGCAGAGGAGTAGAGGGACAGAAGCCTGTGCTGCTTGTAATGGGACAGGATTTGGGGTGCTGTTTCATGCTCTATCTCCCTCCCTCCCACTGTCTCAGGTGCAGAAAGTTTTCAAGGGAGAGAGGAAAGGAAGAGGAAAATGGAAGCTGAGGAGAGCTGGTCCTGTCCCTCTTGTTGGTAAAGAGGGGGCATCCAGAAAGAGGTAAGGAGATAGTTTTATTTTAATTCAAGAAGGAGTGCCTGGTGGCGAAGCTGGTGTGCTCTGTCACACTACAGACCCCTCCCTGTGTGTGTGTGTGTGCGTGCGTGCGTGCGTCTGCAGGGGGTATCTGTCCCATCCATAGATATCAGGGGTACTGCAGCTGCTGCTGCTGTTCAAACTTTTGCTTTAGGCCCATTCCTTTGATGTTAATAAGCGTTTCTAGTACAATCTTTTTCGCTCTGTTCACCCACATCTTTACATTACCTCGTGTGTGTGTGTGTGTGTGTGTGTGTGTATGTGTATGTGTGTGTACGTGTGTATAGCATGTGTTTGAAACACTATACTGTATCTGCATAGAAAAAAAGCCTTCTTTTAGTAATGTACAGTTCAAATACTGTATGAACATGACCCCATCTCATCTCATCCCCCTGACTCTGGATACAAAACATTCATGTATTCGTTTGCAACTTTTCATACAATTTGCTTGCACCATTTCAGAGAAATTAAATATTTAAAATGGAAATAAATTGGTAACTGCAGTAACAAACAACACTGTACATGCTAATAGTACATCCATGTAAGCAGTACATACATGCTCAGGAGTTGTTTTTTTGGATCGGTATATACTTGTCATTATCCACTTCAACCATTTTAATTCCCCCCTTTTAAATTATTGTACTGGTTGATGTGTATATATATATATATATATATATATATATATTTCAACCATTATCACCTACAGTACAGTAGCATACAGTGCTCCCACTGCAGCAAGGGATTCTGGGAAATGACATGCAATGTTTACTCGCTCATCCCACAACGTGGCGGTATCAAATATAGCGTTTTCCCAGTTATTATATCCCTGCAGGATGTAGGATAATCCCAGCCAAACCCACATACTTACTACATTCCCGTTATGTCACATGTATTATTTCCTGTGAAGGAAGCGCTATGTATATTCCCATTATGGTCACAAATTGGACGATACTGTATTTCCATTATGTCTCCTATTATTTTCCCATGATATCTCATAGAATACTGTCATCCAAAACCACATCATTATTGAATGATTGAAAATGATGCCTCCGTTTTATGTCAAGATTGTCTTGACACTTAGACCCCCAAGATTTCAATAGCGCCTCACTTAAAAGATGACATTATTTTTGATTCAAATGAACTTTTATGGTGCAGAAGCCGCATGGTGCCTGTGCCTACAGTGTATGTATTTGTCAGTGTGTCTCTATCTGCATTTCTGTCTCTTGCTGGCCGCCAGCCTGTGTGATGATGTCAGCCTGTCTGTGATGTAAGAGAGACATTGTGATATCATCACATACTGTAGGCAGGATGGCAGGTGTAAAGCTTCTAAAAGAGAGAGGGAGGGAGAGAGGTAGAGGAGAGAGAGGGAGAAAGAGGGAGAGAGAGAGCAAGCAGCTCCTCCCTCCCATGCAAATGACTGGAGGCAGAGGAGTAGAGGGACAGAAGCCTGTGCTGCTTGTAATGGGACAGGATTTGGGGTGCTGTTTCATGCTCTATCTCCCTCCCTCCCACTGTCTCAGGTGCAGAAAGTTTTCAAGGGAGAGAGGAAAGGAAGAGGAAAATGGAAGCTGAGGAGAGCTGGTCCTGTCCCTCTTGTTGGTAAAGAGGGGGCATCCAGAAAGAGGTAAGGAGATAGTTTTATTTTAATTCAAGAAGGAGTGCCTGGTGGCGAAGCTGGTGTGCTCTGTCACACTACAGACCCCTCCCTGTGTGTGTGTGTGTGCGTGCGTGCGTGCGTCTGCAGGGGGTATCTGTCCCATCCATAGATATCAGGGGTACTGCAGCTGCTGCTGCTGTTCAAACTTTTGCTTTAGGCCCATTCCTTTGATGTTAATAAGCGTTTCTAGTACAATCTTTTTCGCTCTGTTCACCCACATCTTTACATTACCTCGTGTGTGTGTGTGTGTGTATGTGTATGTGTGTGTACGTGTGTATAGCATGTGTTTGAAACACTATACTGTATCTGCATAGAAAAAAAGCCTTCTTTTAGTAATGTACAGTTCAAATACTGTATGAACATGACCCCATCTCATCTCATCCCCCTGACTCTGGATACAAAACATTCATGTATTCGTTTGCAACTTTTCATACAATTTGCTTGCACCATTTCAGAGAAATTAAATATTTAAAATGGAAATAAATTGGTAACTGCAGTAACAAACAACACTGTACATGCTAATAGTACATCCATGTAAGCAGTACATACATGCTCAGGAGTTGTTTTTTTGGATCGGTATATACTTGTCATTATCCACTTCAACCATTTTAATTCCCCCCTTTTAAATTATTGTACTGGTTGATGTGTATGTATATATATATATATATATATATATATATATATATATAGATATATATCTATATATCTATATATATATATATATATATATATATTTCAACCATTATCACCTACAGTACAGTAGCATACAGTGCTCCCACTGCAGCAAGGGATTCTGGGAAATGACATGCAATGTTTACTCGCTCATCCCACAACGTGGCGGTATCAAATATAGCGTTTTCCCAGTTATTATATCCCTGCAGGATGTAGGATAATCCCAGCCAAACCCACATACTTACTACATTCCCGTTATGTCACATGTATTATTTCCTGTGAAGGAAGCGCTATGTATATTCCCATTATGGTCACAAATTGGACGATACTGTATTTCCATTATGTCTCCTATTATTTTCCCATGATATCTCATAGAATACTGTCATCCAAAACCACATCATTATTGAATGATTGAAAATGATGCCTCCGTTTTATGTCAAGATTGTCTTGACACTTAGACCCCCAAGATTTCAATAGCGCCTCACTTAAAAGATGACATTATTTTTGATTCAAATGAACTTTTATGGTGCAGAAGCCGCATGGTGCCTGTGCCTACAGTGTATGTATTTGTCAGTGTGTCTCTATCTGCATTTCTGTCTCTTGCTGGCCGCCAGCCTGTGTGATGATGTCAGCCTGTCTGTGATGTAAGAGAGACATTGTGATATCATCACATACTGTAGTCAGGATGGCAGGTGTAAAGCTTCTAAAAGAGAGAGGGAGGGAGGGAGAGAGGTAGAGGAGAGAGAGGGAGAAAGAGGGAGAGAGAGAGCAAGCAGCTCCTCCCTCCCATGCAAATGACTGGAGGCAGAGGAGTAGAGGGACAGAAGCCTGTGCTGCTTGTAATGGGACAGGATTTGGGGTGCTGTTTCATGCTCTATCTCCCTCCCTCCCACTGTCTCAGGTGCAGAAAGTTTTCAAGGGAGAGAGGAAAGGAAGAGGAAAATGGAAGCTGAGGAGAGCTGGTCCTGTCCCTCTTGTTGGTAAAGAGGGGGCATCCAGAAAGAGGTAAGGAGATAGTTTTATTTTAATTCAAGAAGGAGTGCCTGGTGGCGAAGCTGGTGTGCTCTGTCACACTACAGACCCCTCCCTGTGTGTGTGTGTGTGCGTGCGTGCGTGCGTCTGCAGGGGGTATCTGTCCCATCCATAGATATCAGGGGTACTGCAGCTGCTGCTGTTCAAACTTTTGCTTTAGGCCCATTCCTTTGATGTTAATAAGCGTTTCTAGTACAATCTTTTTCGCTCTGTTCACCCACATCTTTACATTACCTCGTGTGTGTGTGTGTGTGTGTGTGTGTGTATGTGTATGTGTGTGTACGTGTGTATAGCATGTGTTTGAAACACTATACTGTATCTGCATAGAAAAAAAGCCTTCTTTTAGTAATGTACAGTTCAAATACTGTATGAACATGACCCCATCTCATCTCATCCCCCTGACTCTGGATACAAAACATTCATGTATTCGTTTGCAACTTTTCATACAATTTGCTTGCACCATTTCAGAGAAATTAAATATTTAAAATGGAAATAAATTGGTAACTGCAGTAACAAACAACACTGTACATGCTAATAGTACATCCATGTAAGCAGTACATACATGCTCAGGAGTTGTTTTTTTGGATCGGTATATACTTGTCATTATCCACTTCAACCATTTTAATTCCCCCCTTTTAAATTATTGTACTGGTTGATGTGTATGTATATATATATATATATATATATATATATATATATATATATACATATATATATATATATATATATATATAGATATATATCTATATATCTATATATATATATATATATATATATATTTCAACCATTATCACCTACAGTACAGTAGCATACTGTACAGTGCTCCCACTGCAGCAAGGGATTCTGGGAAATGACATGCAATGTTTACTCGCTCATCCCACAACGTGGCGGTATCAAATATAGCGTTTTCCCAGTTATTATATCCCTGCAGGATGTAGGATAATCCCAGCCAAACCCACATACTTACTACATTCCCGTTATGTCACATGTATTATTTCCTGTGAAGGAAGCGCTATGTATATTCCCATTATGGTCACAAATTGGACGATACTGTATTTCCATTATGTCTCCTATTATTTTCCCATGATATCTCATAGAATACTGTCATCCAAAACCACATCATTATTGAATGATTGAAAATGATGCCTCCGTTTTATGTCAAGATTGTCTTGACACTTAGACCCCCAAGATTTCAATAGCGCCTCACTTAAAAGATGACATTATTTTTGATTCAAATGAACTTTTATGGTGCAGAAGCCGCATGGTGCCTGTGCCTACAGTGTATGTATTTGTCAGTGTGTCTCTATCTGCATTTCTGTCTCTTGCTGGCCGCCAGCCTGTGTGATGATGTCAGCCTGTCTGTGATGTAAGAGAGACATTGTGATATCATCACATACTGTAGGCAGGATGGCAGGTGTAAAGCTTCTAAAAGAGAGAGGGAGGGAGAGAGGTAGAGGAGAGAGAGGGAGAAAGAGGGAGAGAGAGAGCAAGCAGCTCCTCCCTCCCATGCAAATGACTGGAGGCAGAGGAGTAGAGGGACAGAAGCCTGTGCTGCTTGTAATGGGACAGGATTTGGGGTGCTGTTTCATGCTCTATCTCCCTCCCTCCCACTGTCTCAGGTGCAGAAAGTTTTCAAGGGAGAGAGGAAAGGAAGAGGAAAATGGAAGCTGAGGAGAGCTGGTCCTGTCCCTCTTGTTGGTAAAGAGGGGGCATCCAGAAAGAGGTAAGGAGATAGTTTTATTTTAATTCAAGAAGGAGTGCCTGGTGGCGAAGCTGGTGTGCTCTGTCACACTACAGACCCCTCCCTGTGTGTGTGTGTGTGCGTGCGTGCGTGCGTCTGCAGGGGGTATCTGTCCCATCCATAGATATCAGGGGTACTGCAGCTGCTGCTGCTGTTCAAACTTTTGCTTTAGGCCCATTCCTTTGATGTTAATAAGCGTTTCTAGTACAATCTTTTTCGCTCTGTTCACCCACATCTTTACATTACCTCGTGTGTGTGTGTGTGTGTGTGTGTGTATGTGTATGTGTGTGTACGTGTGTATAGCATGTGTTTGAAACACTATACTGTATCTGCATAGAAAAAAAGCCTTCTTTTAGTAATGTACAGTTCAAATACTGTATGAACATGACCCCATCTCATCTCATCCCCCTGACTCTGGATACAAAACATTCATGTATTCGTTTGCAACTTTTCATACAATTTGCTTGCACCATTTCAGAGAAATTAAATATTTAAAATGGAAATAAATTGGTAACTGCAGTAACAAACAACACTGTACATGCTAATAGTACATCCATGTAAGCAGTACATACATGCTCAGGAGTTGTTTTTTTGGATCGGTATATACTTGTCATTATCCACTTCAACCATTTTAATTCCCCCCTTTTAAATTATTGTACTGGTTGATGTGTATGTATATATATATATATATATATATATATATATATATAGATATATATCTATATATCTATATATATATATATATATATATATATTTCAACCATTATCACCTACAGTACAGTAGCATACAGTGCTCCCACTGCAGCAAGGGATTCTGGGAAATGACATGCAATGTTTACTCGCTCATCCCACAACGTGGCGGTATCAAATATAGCGTTTTCCCAGTTATTATATCCCTGCAGGATGTAGGATAATCCCAGCCAAACCCACATACTTACTACATTCCCGTTATGTCACATGTATTATTTCCTGTGAAGGAAGCGCTATGTATATTCCCATTATGGTCACAAATTGGACGATACTGTATTTCCATTATGTCTCCTATTATTTTCCCATGATATCTCATAGAATACTGTCATCCAAAACCACATCATTATTGAATGATTGAAAATGATGCCTCCGTTTTATGTCAAGATTGTCTTGACACTTAGACCCCCAAGATTTCAATAGCGCCTCACTTAAAAGATGACATTATTTTTGATTCAAATGAACTTTTATGGTGCAGAAGCCGCATGGTGCCTGTGCCTACAGTGTATGTATTTGTCAGTGTGTCTCTATCTGCATTTCTGTCTCTTGCTGGCCGCCAGCCTGTGTGATGATGTCAGCCTGTCTGTGATGTAAGAGAGACATTGTGATATCATCACATACTGTAGGCAGGATGGCAGGTGTAAAGCTTCTAAAAGAGAGAGGGAGGGAGAGAGGTAGAGGAGAGAGAGGGAGAAAGAGGGAGAGAGAGAGCAAGCAGCTCCTCCCTCCCATGCAAATGACTGGAGGCAGAGGAGTAGAGGGACAGAAGCCTGTGCTGCTTGTAATGGGACAGGATTTGGGGTGCTGTTTCATGCTCTATCTCCCTCCCTCCCACTGTCTCAGGTGCAGAAAGTTTTCAAGGGAGAGAGGAAAGGAAGAGGAAAATGGAAGCTGAGGAGAGCTGGTCCTGTCCCTCTTGTTGGTAAAGAGGGGGCATCCAGAAAGAGGTAAGGAGATAGTTTTATTTTAATTCAAGAAGGAGTGCCTGGTGGCGAAGCTGGTGTGCTCTGTCACACTACAGACCCCTCCCTGTGTGTGTGTGTGTGCGTGCGTGCGTGCGTCTGCAGGGGGTATCTGTCCCATCCATAGATATCAGGGGTACTGCAGCTGCTGCTGCTGTTCAAACTTTTGCTTTAGGCCCATTCCTTTGATGTTAATAAGCGTTTCTAGTACAATCTTTTTCGCTCTGTTCACCCACATCTTTACATTACCTCGTGTGTGTGTGTGTGTGTGTGTGTGTGTATGTGTATGTGTGTGTACGTGTGTATAGCATGTGTTTGAAACACTATACTGTATCTGCATAGAAAAAAAGCCTTCTTTTAGTAATGTACAGTTCAAATACTGTATGAACATGACCCCATCTCATCTCATCCCCCTGACTCTGGATACAAAACATTCATGTATTCGTTTGCAACTTTTCATACAATTTGCTTGCACCATTTCAGAGAAATTAAATATTTAAAATGGAAATAAATTGGTAACTGCAGTAACAAACAACACTGTACATGCTAATAGTACATCCATGTAAGCAGTACATACATGCTCAGGAGTTGTTTTTTTGGATCGGTATATACTTGTCATTATCCACTTCAACCATTTTAATTCCCCCCTTTTAAATTATTGTACTGGTTGATGTGTATGTATATATATATATATATATATATATACAGCTAAACCCCGTTATAACGCGGGTCTCGGGGTCCACCCCGAGACCACCGCGTTACTAACGGGGTCGCGAGAAAAAAAAATGGCCGCCGCGCTTTAGCGCATATTCATCCCGCGGGACAGGAGATGGGAGCGGGCATGTCCCTCCGCTCCCCGCTTCCCCCTGTCACCGCGGGACAGGCCGCGGGGCAGGAGATGGGAGCGGGGATGTCTCTCCTGTCCCCGCTTCCCCCTGTCACCTCGGGACAGGCCGCGGGGCAGGAGATGGGAGCGGGGATGTCTCTCCTGTCCCCGCTTCCCCCTGTCACCTCGGGACAGGCCGCGGGGCAGGAGATGGGAGCGGGGATGTCCCTCCTGTCCCCGCTTCCCCCTGTCACCTCGGGACAGGCCGCGGGGCAGGAGATGGGAGCGGGGATGTCTCTCCTGTCCCCGCTTCCCCCTGTCACCTCGGGACAGGCCGCGGGGCAGGAGATGGGAGCGGGGATGTCCCTCCTGTCCCCGCTTCCCCCTGTCACCTCGGGACAGGCCGCGGGGCAGGAGATGGGAGCGGGGATGTCTCTCCTGTCCCCGCTTCCCCCTGTCACCTCGGGACAGGCCGCGGGGCAGGAGATGGGAGCGGGGATGTCTCTCCTGTCCCCGCTTCCCCCTGTCACCTCGGGACAGGCCGCGGGGCAGGAGATGGGAGCGGGGATGTCTCTCCTGTCCCCGCTTCCCCCTGTCACCTCGGGACAGGCCGCGGGGCAGGAGATGGGAGTGGGGATGTCCCCTCAGGTCGCCGCTTACCTCAGAACCATGCTGCCTGCATGGAGGTTGTAGCGGGGGGTTTCTTCTCCCCACCGCTGTCCCCGGTGCTCCCGCTGCCTGTGCGGGAGGAGGGGGGGGAGCGGGTGGTGGTGCTGGTCGCGGCCCGTCTGTGTAGAGTGAGAGAGTGTGTGTGTATGTATATATGGGAGAGAAAGTGTGTGTGTGTATATGGGTGTGTGAGTGTGGGTAAGTGTCTGAGTGTGTGTGTAAGTGTGTGTAAGTGTGTGTGAGTGTGTGTGAGTGTCTGTGAGTGTGTAAGTGTGTGTGAGTGTGTGTGAGTGTGTGTGAGTGTCTGTGAGTGTCTGTGAGTGTCTGTGAGTGTCTAAGTGTGTGTGAGTGTCTGTGAGTGTCTGTGAGTGTGTAAGTGTGTGTGAGTGTGTGTGAGTGTGTGTCTGTGAGTGTCTAAGTGTGTGTAAGTGTGTGTAAGTGTGTGTGAGTGTGTGTGAGTGTCTAAGTGTGTGTAAGTGTGTGTGTGTGTGTGTGTGTGTGAGTGTGTGTGAGTGTCTGTAAGTGTGCGTAAGTGTGCGTGAGTGTGCGTAAGTGTGTGTGAGTGTGCGTGAGTGTGGTCAGTGTGTGTGCAGTGTGTCAGTGTGAGCAATGAGCAGTGTGTGTGCAGTGTGCAGTGTGTGTGCAGTGTGGCAGTGAGCAATGAGCAGTGTGTGTGCAGTGAGTGTGTGCAGTGTGTCAGTGTGAGCAATGAGCAGTGTGTGTGCAGTGTGCAGTGTGTGTGCAGTGTGGCAGTGTGAGCAATGAGCAGTGTGTGTGCAGTGAGTGTGTGCAGTGTGCAAAAAAAAAAATGTAAAAAAATTTTTTTTAAAAATTTTTTTTTTTTTTTTTTTTTTTTTTTAAAAAAAAACGGGAGCCACGGGAAAACCGCGTTATAACCGAATCGCGGTATAACGAGGCGCGTTATAACGGGGTTTAGCTGTATATACACTGGCGACACACTTTATTCGAGCTCGGCTAGTCCCACGAATTCGGGTATACCCGGGTGTATTGAGGTTTGTGACTGTTTTCTGCCCGAGTGCATTGAGTTATTTTCCGGCAGGGATTGAAGCATTTTATTCCCGCTGGCTGCAATACTGCACAGTATATATATATATACTGCATTACAATTCATGAATTTATGCCATCTGGTAGACACGCGAAGCATTGCAGCCTATTAAATCCTAATCATTATCATTTAACAGATCAGCCGCCCATCAGCCAGGCATGAACCCAGGCTGGGAAGGCAAATGCAACGGGGCTTGTCAGAGGTGAGGAGCGGCGCATTCCAGGTATCTGCCAGGTACATACCGGGTATTTGCTCGAATAAAGTGTGTCGGTGCAGTATATAGATATATATCTATATATCTATATATATATATATATATATATATATATATATTTCAACCATTATCACCTACAGTACAGTAGCATACAGTGCTCCCACTGCAGCAAGGGATTCTGGGAAATGACATGCAATGTTTACTCGCTCATCCCACAACGTGGTGGTATCAAATATAGCGTTTTCCCAGTTATTATATCCCTGCAGGATGTAGGATAATCCCAGCCAAACCCACATACTTACTACATTCCCGTTATGTCACATGTATTATTTCCTGTGAAGGAAGCGCTATGTATATTCCCATTATGGTCACAAATTGGACGATACTGTATTTCCATTATGTCTCCTATTATTTTCCCATGATATCTCATAGAATACTGTCATCCAAAACCACATCATTATTGAATGATTGAAAATGATGCCTCCGTTTTATGTCAAGATTGTCTTGACACTTAGACCCCCAAGATTTCAATAGCGCCTCACTTAAAAGATGACATTATTTTTGATTCAAATGAACTTTTATGGTGCAGAAGCCGCATGGTGCCTGTGCCTACAGTGTATGTATTTGTCAGTGTGTCTCTATCTGCATTTCTGTCTCTTGCTGGCCGCCAGCCTGTGTGATGATGTCAGCCTGTCTGTGATGTAAGAGAGACATTGTGATATCATCACATACTGTAGGCAGGATGGCAGGTGTAAAGCTTCTAAAAGAGAGAGGGAGGGAGAGAGGTAGAGGAGAGAGAGGGAGAAAGAGGGAGAGAGAGAGCAAGCAGCTCCTCCCTCCCATGCAAATGACTGGAGGCAGAGGAGTAGAGGGACAGAAGCCTGTGCTGCTTGTAATGGGACAGGATTTGGGGTGCTGTTTCATGCTCTATCTCCCTCCCTCCCACTGTCTCAGGTGCAGAAAGTTTTCAAGGGAGAGAGGAAAGGAAGAGGAAAATGGAAGCTGAGGAGAGCTGGTCCTGTCCCTCTTGTTGGTAAAGAGGGGGCATCCAGAAAGAGGTAAGGAGATAGTTTTATTTTAATTCAAGAAGGAGTGCCTGGTGGCGAAGCTGGTGTGCTCTGTCACACTACAGACCCCTCCCTGTGTGTGTGTGTGTGCGTGCGTGCGTGCGTCTGCAGGGGGTATCTGTCCCATCCATAGATATCAGGGGTACTGCAGCTGCTGCTGCTGTTCAAACTTTTGCTTTAGGCCCATTCCTTTGATGTTAATAAGCGTTTCTAGTACAATCTTTTTCGCTCTGTTCACCCACATCTTTACATTACCTCGTGTGTGTGTGTGTGTGTGTGTGTGTGTGTATGTGTATGTGTGTGTACGTGTGTATAGCATGTGTTTGAAACACTATACTGTATCTGCATAGAAAAAAAGCCTTCTTTTAGTAATGTACAGTTCAAATACTGTATGAACATGACCCCATCTCATCTCATCCCCCTGACTCTGGATACAAAACATTCATGTATTCGTTTGCAACTTTTCATACAATTTGCTTGCACCATTTCAGAGAAATTAAATATTTAAAATGGAAATAAATTGGTAACTGCAGTAACAAACAACACTGTACATGCTAATAGTACATCCATGTAAGCAGTACATACATGCTCAGGAGTTGTTTTTTTGGATCGGTATATACTTGTCATTATCCACTTCAACCATTTTAATTCCCCCCTTTTAAATTATTGTACTGGTTGATGTGTATGTATATATATATATATATATATATATATATATATATATATATATATATATATATATATATATATATATATATAGATATATATCTATATATCTATATATATATATATATATATATATATATATTTCAACCATTATCACCTACAGTACAGTAGCATACTGCACCGACACACTTTATTCGAGCAAATACCCGGTATGTACCTGGCAGATACCTGGAATGCGCCGCTCCTCACCTCTGACAAGCCCCGTTGCATTTGCCTTCCCAGCCTGGGTTCATGCCTGGCTGATGGGCGGCTGATCTGTTAAATGATAATGATTAGGATTTAATAGGCTGCAATGCTTCGCGTGTCTACCAGATGGCATAAATTCATGAATTGTAATGCAGTATATATATATATACTGTGCAGTATTGCAGCCAGCGGGAATAAAATGCTTCAATCCCTGCCGGAAAATAACTCAATGCACTCGGGCAGAAAACAGTCACAAACCTCAATACACCCGGGTATACCCGAATTCGTGGGACTAGCCGAGCTCGAATAAAGTGTGTCGCCAGTGTACAGTGCTCCCACTGCAGCAAGGGATTCTGGGAAATGACATGCAATGTTTACTCGCTCATCCCACAACGTGGCGGTATCAAATATAGCGTTTTCCCAGTTATTATATCCCTGCAGGATGTAGGATAATCCCAGCCAAACCCACATACTTACTACATTCCCGTTATGTCACATGTATTATTTCCTGTGAAGGAAGCGCTATGTATATTCCCATTATGGTCACAAATTGGACGATACTGTATTTCCATTATGTCTCCTATTATTTTCCCATGATATCTCATAGAATACTGTCATCCAAAACCACATCATTATTGAATGATTGAAAATGATGCCTCCGTTTTATGTCAAGATTGTCTTGACACTTAGACCCCCAAGATTTCAATAGCGCCTCACTTAAAAGATGACATTATTTTTGATTCAAATGAACTTTTATGGTGCAGAAGCCGCATGGTGCCTGTGCCTACAGTGTATGTATTTGTCAGTGTGTCTCTATCTGCATTTCTGTCTCTTGCTGGCCGCCAGCCTGTGTGATGATGTCAGCCTGTCTGTGATGTAAGAGAGACATTGTGATATCATCACATACTGTAGGCAGGATGGCAGGTGTAAAGCTTCTAAAAGAGAGAGGGAGGGAGAGAGGTAGAGGAGAGAGAGGGAGAAAGAGGGAGAGAGAGAGCAAGCAGCTCCTCCCTCCCATGCAAATGACTGGAGGCAGAGGAGTAGAGGGACAGAAGCCTGTGCTGCTTGTAATGGGACAGGATTTGGGGTGCTGTTTCATGCTCTATCTCCCTCCCTCCCACTGTCTCAGGTGCAGAAAGTTTTCAAGGGAGAGAGGAAAGGAAGAGGAAAATGGAAGCTGAGGAGAGCTGGTCCTGTCCCTCTTGTTGGTAAAGAGGGGGCATCCAGAAAGAGGTAAGGAGATAGTTTTATTTTAATTCAAGAAGGAGTGCCTGGTGGCGAAGCTGGTGTGCTCTGTCACACTACAGACCCCTCCCTGTGTGTGTGTGTGTGCGTGCGTGCGTGCGTCTGCAGGGGGTATCTGTCCCATCCATAGATATCAGGGGTACTGCAGCTGCTGCTGCTGTTCAAACTTTTGCTTTAGGCCCATTCCTTTGATGTTAATAAGCGTTTCTAGTACAATCTTTTTCGCTCTGTTCACCCACATCTTTACATTACCTCGTGTGTGTGTGTGTGTGTGTATGTGTATGTGTGTGTACGTGTGTATAGCATGTGTTTGAAACACTATACTGTATCTGCATAGAAAAAAAGCCTTCTTTTAGTAATGTACAGTTCAAATACTGTATGAACATGACCCCATCTCATCTCATCCCCCTGACTCTGGATACAAAACATTCATGTATTCGTTTGCAACTTTTCATACAATTTGCTTGCACCATTTCAGAGAAATTAAATATTTAAAATGGAAATAAATTGGTAACTGCACTAACAAACAACACTGTACATGCTAATAGTACATCCATGTAAGCAGTACATACATGCTCAGGAGTTGTTTTTTTGGATCGGTATATACTTGTCATTATCCACTTCAACCATTTTAATTCCCCCCTTTTAAATTATTGTACTGGTTGATGTGTATGTATATATATATATATATATATATATATATATATATATATATATATATATAGATATATATCTATATATCTATATATATATATATATATATATATATTTCAACCATTATCACCTACAGTACAGTAGCATACAGTGCTCCCACTGCAGCAAGGGATTCTGGGAAATGACATGCAATGTTTACTCGCTCATCCCACAACGTGGCGGTATCAAATATAGCGTTTTCCCAGTTATTATATCCCTGCAGGATGTAGGATAATCCCAGCCAAACCCACATACTTACTACATTCCCGTTATGTCACATGTATTATTTCCTGTGAAGGAAGCGCTATGTATATTCCCATTATGGTCACAAATTGGACGATACTGTATTTCCATTATGTCTCCTATTATTTTCCCATGATATCTCATAGAATACTGTCATCCAAAACCACATCATTATTGAATGATTGAAAATGATGCCTCCGTTTTATGTCAAGATTGTCTTGACACTTAGACCCCCAAGATTTCAATAGCGCCTCACTTAAAAGATGACATTATTTTTGATTCAAATGAACTTTTATGGTGCAGAAGCCGCATGGTGCCTGTGCCTACAGTGTATGTATTTGTCAGTGTGTCTCTATCTGCATTTCTGTCTCTTGCT